>NW_023502113.1:0-188967 GCF_013396075.1 Fusarium subglutinans | reverse complement strand
TTAAACCTATTTTTAATTATATAAGTATATATTTAATTAACCTAATAAATTAAAAATCCTAAGATTTTTACTACTTTAAGAAAAGACTTTTTACTATATAGTACCTTAAGGAAAATAATAAAAGCCTAAGTTATAATATTTATATTTAAAGCTATAATCTAAGGACCTGTTAGATTATTAAAAACTTTAGAAAATTAGTTAATAGCTTATAAAGAGGTTATAAAAGGTTTATAAATTAGGAATTATTATATTACCTTTTTTGCTTTTTCTAACTTTACTAGGGCCCCTTATTACAAGCCGGGGGTTAAGATAAAACTTTTAACCGCTTCCTCCGTACAATACCTCATTTACTGCGCCGTACTACTTTAACGGCACTTGCATGATGCTCGAGTATGGGGCATGTGCTGAGCTGGTTTTTAGATTAGAGGAACAAGACGCGGAGTATCCCAAACAATATCCACCCTGTCACAGCCCTCCATGAAACACAAGCTTTCAAAGACTACTGCAGGCAAACCTCCACTGCAAAGCATGCAACCACCCATCAGAAAACCGATAATCATATCAGTGAGCGAATAAGTGGCTGACCCGTCTTCTAGAATTTTCAGGTGGCGGCACGGAGCTTGAACTTAAGTTGCGCGCGGCTCGTGGGCTGGCCATTGGCCTCACTCGGCGCGTCTGTCCAACGTCCTTCATCTCTTAGAGACAGCGGGAGGATTCAATTGCACCCGGTCCATCCAATTTACAGTAGGGCTGGTCGTCGAGCTGAGTCTAGGCCGTGCTCAGTAAGATGGGCTGGGTGGAAATATGTGCCCAAAAGGGAAAGTTAAGGATATAAGGCTTCCGTTGTAAGTGATTGGATCGTCACCGAACAATAAGCGATACAGTCGTAAGAAAGGTGGAATGAAATCAAATAATCCTCAAGGGGTTTTGCCCATTCAACTCGCCGTTTCATGTCGCGGCTAGGGTCTCTACAACTCGTCTCAGATTGCCAATTTCCAACTGTAGCACAACCGGCACGGACCAAAGAGGAAACCAGGCTCACATACCCTATAGACGACAAATTATGTGCTCGTAGCATCCGACAGTTTCCTACCTTAGGAGTCGCCTGTGCATGTCAAGAGTTACATTCGAAGCTTCAGAGTGTCCTTGACGAAGGGGAACGGCGACGTCTGTTTCACTACGGGTGACTCCGGCTCCATAGAGTTATCGGCCATGCTATTGTTCTTAATACGTCTGTTAAGACGTGAAACACCAAGGGTATTGGAGCTTGGATATCACCTAGGAGCTTTGTCGATGAGCTGCTGTTGAGTCAGTAAAAAGTGCCTTGAACCAATATCCGGCCTGTGCTTCGCTTAGAGTTCGTCTCTCGTAGGCCTCATTTCAAAGTTTGCTGGCTTTACCAGAAGCGTTTGGATAACCGAGATACAACTCTGAAGACTGATCTTCGGCTACAGAATACCTGTTTGATGATGAAAGCTGGCAGTTGTGACCAGACTTATTTGGTGATTCGGAGCTTACAAACAGCCTTTTACCCTCAGGAACACCAAGGACACTATTTGCTGTTTTCTCCAAAAGGCAGACACTGTCGATGTAACAGATACATCCGACCTCAACCCAAAGGAGTCAGATAGCGTTAAGCTTAAGCTCATTGATTTAACAACCAAGGTTCGAGAATCAGAACCTCCATGTTTGACGGCAGTTGATCTGGTCGATCTCTAAACATTACCAGCGCTACCGAAAGCCACCTTTATCATACGACAACTAATGCGAATATGAAACATTCGATGAACTCTCAACCACCAGTGGCGGTCAAGTGGGCGTTAAGTGTAACCACAATCAGATACTCTTGCGATATTAGTTATTGGTGTTGGCACTCATCTACCAGGTCGTTCCTAGAAGCGAACATGGACCAAGGGTGCACGAAGCTTGGCGGATATTGCCGTCTACAGTAGCAACGGGCCGTCTAGACTCTAGAGTCGTTTCCCGTAGCTCCAACGCCAGTTCAAGCTGTATAGTGACGTCGAAAATCGAATAGCTACTAGGTATAGGTTAGGTCCAAAGATCTCGCATCTTTTACTGCTGAGTCAACAGCCTCTGCGTGCCTGGATCGAACGTCACACAGGCAAGTGATCTCGGAATGCAGAAAAATGCGTGACATGAAAGCATGCTGCTGCTGATCATGCCGACCGACATATTTGAGAACCGTTGGGCTTGCAAGTACACAGTACCAGTCCCAGGACCGATGAGCTGTCACCGACAAAAGTATCCAATACTCATTGGACAGCATTGGAGCTTGATAACATTTTTTGGCGGGGACTCATGGCGGCCTGGAGGGGCAAAGCTCCAAAGAATCACCACATCAGAGCAGTCGACAACCTCCCCCGCCAAAACAAACCTCACCTCTAAACCTTCTTGCCCTCGCGTCGCAACTCTCATCCTTCTTCTCGTCCTACTTGCAACTACTCAGTTCCTATAATTTCACACATCTCACATCACTATGTCGTGGCAAGGTCGGTTTCTCACTGTCTCTACTATCCTACACCGTCCCGCTATCGATTTCCCCTCCCCCGCCATCGTCCTTGTTCCTCATCACCGCCTCCAAATACCTCTATCTCGAAACCCTAACTTGAAGTTGGACAAAAAAGCTGACATGATGACTCTTACATCGATATAGCATACATTGACTCAAGGTATATACAATCGATTTCATAACTCTTGATCACACGCTATGATCATGCTTTCCGGCACGAATACCGACAGAATGCTGACATTTTTCGTCTCGATAGCCTTGTCGGCTCCGGTCACATTGACAAGGGCGCCATCATCAGTGTTGCTGGCGACAGCGCCTGGGCTTCTTCTCCTGACCTTCAGGTACGGCAAACCTTCCTTCACCGACTCAACCTCTCGGATCGATGGGCTAGCCCCTCGTTAAGGAACAAAACTGACCTTGTAACCCCACTATAGCTCAAGCCCGAGGAGATGAAGGCCATCTCTGCCATCGTTGGCGGTGACTCGGCTGCCAAGGACAAGGCTTTCGCTGAGGGTCTCTACATTGCTGGCGAGCGTTACGTTATGGCCCGAGCCGAGGACCGGAGTATCTACGCCCGATCGGTACGACGCCCAATTCACGAATCCCATCTCTTTTGACTAACTTCTGAATTACAACAGGGCCGCCTCGGTGTTGCTGTTGCGAAGACTGGCCAGGCCATCGTCATCGGCCACCACGGCGAGGCCCAGGTCGCTGGCAACGCCACCTCTACCGTCGAAGGTCTTGCCGACTACCTCATCAAGTCAGGATACTAGACATCCAGTGTGTGAGGCAAGGGTCTGGACGGAATCAACTGTGAGAAGCGCCAGGGAAACGCTGTTTGTCCGTGGAGCGGACAGTCAACACAGCTATAACGAGCTTATGCCGAGAAGAGCGCCTTTGTTTTAGAGCACTGGGCTATGAGCTCGAGTGTGTAACCCGGGGGAAGACATTTTCCTTATTTGACCAAAAATCGGTCGGACGAGTTTGTTTCTACACGATTCTGCATATAGGCAATCCGAGTGCCCTCCAGAACCTGTCACCTGTATGCCAGATTTGAAATGATAATCAAATGTCAGCCAACTCGACTCTCCATTACAACTGCTTTTATCGTTTGTTCTCCGTTCGTATCCGTGATGTACAGTACTTTTGTCCATCTTGTTATAGGTACTCATGATAGTTTATGTCATTAACGCCGATTCCAACCCAATATTTTCTCTTGAACTCCGCCATTCAACTCTTGCTAGTCGCGTGTCGTCGAATACCTTTTACACGTGATGAATCTTGTTCTCGTTCGGGTGATGCACAAAAGTGTCTCCTAGGCTCAGAAGAGCATCTAAACAGGAAGCTCGGCGTTTCGTCTTCCAAGGCCTATCCTATCGGCGATCATTCCAATATACGGTCCTACGACAGGCAAGCCTCGCGCAAAGCCAGCAATCGTCCCCAGGAAATCTCCGAACAGGACCACTATGCCGTATGCTTCAACAATAAACCCAATAAAGGTCCACTTCATGAAAATCAGGATCAGGCCTAGGAAGAACGCCGCCGTCCCTTTTGCTTTTTGCTTGCGGGCGAAGAAGAGAAGTGTCTTTTGGGGTCCGATGATGATTGTCAATCCGATAAGGAAGAGAATCTGTTTCGCAAGTCGGTCGTTAGCAATCGCTCGTTCGTTATGATAGAGGAAGGGAAGAGGTGGTCATACGTTTCCCATAGCAAGCCTGCATAGAAGTCAGCAAAGAAAACCACTAGATGATTGAACCTGTCAATACTTACATGGATCGGTCGAAGAATAGCATGACACCTCCTATCAGGAAGAAGCCTCCTAGACTAAACGTCAGCCTCCATATCTCAACCATGCGCAGGCGCAGGCGAACGCACCGCCGGAGCAGAAAACAACTCCAATTTCTATCGCAAACGGTCAGCTTTCGTCCATATCGAGCAATCTCTGGCCTAGAGGGTAGCGCATCGTTGCAGTGCTCATGATCGCAACTCGCGTGCCAGTGTAAGATAAGGCGTACTTTGAGTATCTGTCAACCACATCGACATCTTTGCGGCTCTGTGTATCGCTGATTTGATGGATAAATTCGATCGGTACTGATGGTTTCGATGGTAAAGCGTATAATGAAGCTTCGACTAAGAAAAGGGCAGGATTGAGAGCAGGGAGAAATAACTGAGGCCCAAATTGCTGTAATGTTTGCTTTTTTCGTCACCAGCTCTACTTCCCTCGAGGACACGTTCCAGGGGTTTACATGCGATTGACAGGGCTGTTCCAAACGGGGTTTAGGTGGTGCCTGGAGCTGCTTCGTGGCTATTGGCTGTGCTGCGTGAAAGTGGGCGAGCGTGGATTGCCTTGAAATTTTGCTGAGGGCTGACTTTACAAGACCTGCATTTTTTCTTCATCTTCCACGGACAGTTTGAAACGACTCACGACTAAATGCTCTTGGCCTACAACAATCCAATACGATTGCAGTACAAATCACTGAAACCTTTGCCAAATGGGTTTTATTGTTTACTAGAGAAGAAGAGGGTCGTTGAGAAACAATACGTTTGATTCACTCTATGGAACAGCTTGCTATACATTTCCTTCTGACAGATTTCCTGTCCCTGCCGCGACGGCTAGCGGCGTTCTTCGCCCTGGCAACTGAGATTCGTTTCTTCCCCATACGTTCTCGGTAGTCTGTCGACCTAGGCAGAGAACAAGCTCATGATCACGATTAAGCCGGAGCGTCAATTGCCATCCCTTGGCCGAGAGGCTAAGGGTGCATAGTTGGGGCTTGACTTTGTTGGTCGGACACTCCTATTTGAACTCTTAAAATGGTATCTTTGTATAACGTGCATATGTCTGGTGATTCTTCGTATGAAACCCGTATGACAGGTTCCTGGGCCTTGTTGGTGAGGGTTTCGCAATTTCATTAAATGGGTATTCCAAACTTGAGCCATGCTCACTTAAGGACTGTATGAGCGCCACGAGCCTCGAGGAACTGCTCTGCCACACCCTGAGGTAGCGTTCTAATGAGGCCAAACACTTCCTTATTGTGATAGCGAAGTCGCGTCTTGGGGTCGAGGTAGGGAGCTGGTAGTCCAGTCACGTCACAGTAATGTTTGTTATGCGCGAGTGATGGTGCCGATTCGATATTTGTGTAAGTGGCAGTTGGAGCAGACACACCACCTGTCGGTTTGAGGCTCTTCTCGAGGACAAGCTTAGACAGGTTTCGTGATGCTTGTGCCAGATTTGGGGGCTCCTTGCCGCTCTCGGTGGCTGGCGTGCTTGTACCGCTTGTTGAGAGTCCATCATCGGCTGGTGTAGCAATACCACTCGCGTCCATCGGTGTGCCAAGAGCTGAGGCCTCTCTTCGGGAAGCATCGCCGACGATGGCCTTGAGGTTCTTGTTTCGACGCTGGTTGGGCTTCCAGGCCGGACTGCGGAAGTTCTTGTGGGTGGAGTGAATGTCAAGCTTCTCTATAAGCTCTTGATGGGCGATTTGCGCCTCGGTTGGGGCGGCCATTGTGTCTCGTTTCTGGATAGCTGGTATCGAAATTTTATCCAAGTTGGCTCGAAAGGTGCCAACGGCTTTACAGACTTGTTTCAATATCGGTGATTAATGCAGGAAAAAGTGCTTTGGCTTAAGGTCTCTTGGATGTCGCAGTCATGAGCTTGCCGCGTTGGAGATTCTGCCGGGCTTCACCGTATTTCTTGCTTGGAGCTCTGACATACCTACAGCGAGATGCCCAAACATGGCATAAAGTAAACAGAGCACTCCGCCAACAAGGAATACTGCCTCGAGCGTACTTTTTATCACTATAAAACCGATAGCCCACTGAAATGGTAAGATTCACGAAGATTGCAACCAAACATCGCTATGAAACCTTATCTGACGTGTTCATAGGAGTCCCCTCATGAGCACCAGCAGAACTTACTGCTTTCCCGTATCATCACCAATGTGGTATGTTCGGCGAAGCTGAATTCGTAAGAGATGGATATTAACGGCATGTAGGAAAAGCTCAACGAAGCTGTAGTTGTTATGAATAAGAGCCTTCAGGTCAGTTGAGTCGCATTTTACATCAATCGCATGACTAATAAGCCGCTTCAGGATATTAACATTCAGAACATGAACGTTGAGTTGGTTGCGCAAATGTTCAAGAACTACCAATCGAACGTTCTATTTCACCTGGAGGGTAAGTGTTTTTCGTCTAGTGATGTGTTTGCGACCGCTGATGATATTGGTTAGCCACGGACAACCTTAAGCCGCCGAACTGAGTGTTGACATGGGTTGCTAAGGCTGGAGTATGATGGCGCACGACTGTACATGAAATAATGACTTACTGCCAACTCTTCCAATACAAAAAGGAAGTTATGCAAGGAATTAACAGGGAGCTTGCTATACCAAAACCAAGCTTGCCTACCTGACCTTGACCTACTGTTTGCCTAAATTAACTTGTATATAAACCTGTCTAAAATGAAGACGGGCCATGCTTGACAGTGTATCACCGAATATGTAATCGGGGCAAGCCAACTAAGGTATCTGATAACTATGACTTGCATCTACGGAAGACATTACAATCTCTGCACGTGTTCGGCTCATTGAGAGGTCAATAGTGTGCCGTCTCTCACTGCATCACTTGCATTGTCGCGTAAGTGGATCCCGGGATTGAATGACACGGCCTAGATCAGCCTTGTAGCCTCACACCTTCTCAATTTCCAACAACGAAGCTCCGTATTTTGCGAGTCTGACAGACAATTGGCCACTAGAGTCAGACATCGACCAACCTAAACCTTTTTGTTCCTCCTGTCATGACTCCTATCCCTTACTTGTAAACTCCATCCGACCATCCTATTCGCAATCATGGCTCCCTCGGCCATCGATGAGCCCGCCATTAAGGCGCCCGAACAAAAGACATATCCTCCCGCCAAGATCTTCCCTGTCAAGGAGACACGCTTCGAGAATTACATTGAACCTACAAAGGATGGCCGCGAACGCGCTTTGAAGCAGCCTGATAGCGCTGCCATCGTCATTGATAATGGTGAGCTTCGAGCGCAAGGGGTTTGCGATGGCTGGCAATTGACATTTCGCCTTTAGGCTCGTCTGCCGTGCGCGCCGGCTGGTCTTTCGATTCGAAGCCAAGATTTAGCATCCCTCCGATTATGGCCAAATACCGCGACCGAAAACTGGGCAAGACCTTTTCTTTTGCTGGTTCAGATTGCTACGCCGACACGACCGCGCGAGGCCACATTCGAGGCGCCTTCGAGGCTGGTACAGGAATTGTCAGTAACTGGGATGTGATGGAGCATGTCCTCGATTACATTTTCCTGAAACTTGGCATGAATGATGCAGACGGTGCCATTGAAGTGCCAATTGTTATGACAGAGGCTGTTGCCAATCTCCCTTACTCAAGAAAATGTACGTGGAACGTTTTATTCCCACAAGCTTATACTGAAATTCTTAGCCATGACTGAAATCATCTTCGAATGCTACGGCGCGCCTTCGCTAGCTTACGGAATCGATTCACTCTTTTCATACCGACACAACAAGGGCAAGACTGGCCTCGTGGTTTCGTCATCATACACATCGACTCATGTGATTCCTGTATATAACTCGAAAGCCTTGCTCGGACAGGCCACACGATTAAACTGGGGAGGTTATCACAACGCTGAATACCTCCTCAAACTCATTCGGCTCAAATATCCAGCCTTCGCTGGGAAGCTTAACGTCTCACAAGCTGAACACATGCTACGGGACCACGGCTACGTATCTCGGGACTATGACAATGAGCTCGCCAATTATCTCGAATGGACAGGGCTCGAGGATCGCGATATTGTAATGCAATATCCCTTCACAGAAGAAGTGATTGTCCAGAAGAGTGAAGAAGAATTAGCCAGGATAGCAGAGCGCAAGAAAGAGAGTGGACGAAGACTTCAACAACAGGCGGCCAAGATGCGTTTGGAGAAACTGATGAAGAAAGAGCAAGATCTGGAATACTACAAGAAATTGCAAAGAAACATCACAGATCAGACCAAGAAAGAGATTCGGCGCCAGCTTGACAGCAACGACCTTAAAGATGAAAACCAATTGGAAAAGATCATCAGAGATTTAGAAAAGGCCATCAAGAAGGCCCGGACAAAGGACGTTGGTGGTGATCCAGAGGAGGAGCAAGAACAACCTAACTTCGATCTTCTTGACGTACCCGACGACCAGCTTGATGAAGCCCAGATCAAGCAAAAGCGTCAACAGCGTCTCCTCAAATCCAACCACGAGGCTCGAGCACGTGCGAAGGCAGAGAAGGAAGCAGAGAAAGCTCGTGTCATCGAGGAAGAGCGCGCCGATACTGAACGACGAGAGAATGACCTGGAGAACTGGCTTGATGAGAAGCGTCAACGACGTGCTGAGACGCTGCAAAAAATGAAAGAACGGGAGCGCCTAAAGCAGGACTTGGGCAACCGTAAATCCCTCGCCTCTCAGATTCGCATGAAGAGCATCGCCAATCTCGCATCAGACAATCCGACCAAGAAGCGAAGACGTGGCGGTGATGATGACAATTTTGGTGCTGACGATGATGACTGGGGTGTCTATCGCCAAATCGCCGTTGGTGACAACAGTGATGACGAGCATGAGGAGGAAGACCTCCATTCGACTCTCAAGTCACTAGAACAGGACCTTTTACGTTATGATCCTGACTTTGAGTACGAGCACACCCACGAAGCCCAGTCTGACTGGTCGAAGTCTCTCCTGCACGCCTTTGCCCGAGGTCCCCGACCTTTCGACCCCTCCTCACAAGCCGAGCTCAGCCAGATTCACCTCAACGTTGAGCGAATCCGTGTTCCCGAGGTTGTCTTTCGCCCCTCCATTGCCGGTGTCGACCAGTCAGGCATTGTTGACATAGCCGGTGATATTCTCAACCAGCGTCTCGGCAATGTCCCTAACCGCGATGACTTCCTTCGCGACATCTTTCTGACGGGCGGTAACACTCTGTTCAAGAACTTTGATGATCGTGTTCGCGAGGGTCTTCGTTCTCTTCTCCCCGCTGATTCACCACTGACTGTCCGTCGTGCGGAAGACGCCCTATTAGATGCTTGGAAAGGAGCGGCTGGGTGGGTGGGTACATCCGCTTGGAAGTCAGCAAAAATCTCTAAAGAAGAGTATCAAGAAAAGGGTCCAGAATACATCAAGGTTTGTCCAAAGCTATTCCACAACGCATGCTCTTACTAATATGTATAGGAACACGACATGGGTAACTCATATGCTTAAATTGTATAGTGATGGAAACCTGGAGTCAAAGGCGAGTTCTTTATTAGGAGCGGTTCGGGGTTTGAGAATAATTTACAAGTTGCCTTAATCAGGGATCTCTTGTCAAGAGTCAAAAAAAGTCTGAGAAAACAATAGACGGCTTCCACACAAAACCGTCAGGCAACTGTTCCACACTCCATGTGTTTTCCGGGACACTTATTTTATATTACAGGAGTGAATATCTGAACTAACAAAATATAACCGTCTTGGTGATATCATCCGTAAACGTGACAGCCCAGATAACCAGTAGCAAGACTCGCCAAGCGAAGCCCGCAAGAATGAGGAGCCTTTGTTTCACATAAACAGACCCGAACGCCCCTCTCTTTATAAATATTGAATCACGACAATCATTTCCTTAACGCCATAATAACAGTTGCAGAGCCCCGCGCACATGGATATCATGCGGTTCTCTAGACCGCTGGTTGTTGTGCTTGGGGTTCTTCAGAGTGTTGCAATTGCTTGTTGATCTCGTCAGCAGTCCTTGTATCCTCAGCACTGGGCTCAACTTTGAAAGGTTCAGCCTTGAAATGCGGCGAGGGATACCTTTGACGCTCGATTTGCTCCTGAGCCGCAAGACCAGCCACAGCTTGCGCAACAGCCTCCAAAGGTGTTCCTGCAGCTGGATTGCTAGGCGCAGGCTCGGCATGAGGAGCAGAAGCTGCTATAGCTGAAGCCGATGCTGGCTGAGCTGGAGCAAGGTTCACGTTTGGTGGGGGCGGGGGGTAGTCGCCTGACGTCTCTAACAACCGCGTTTGCAAATGAACGACATAATCCCGAAGCGCGTAATGTTCCGCCTGCATTGCTTTGAAAGAGTGTTCCATCTCTGTGAAATCGCGCACCTGCTGCTCGAGCTTTTTTATGTAGCCTTCCTTTCGTTGTCGGAATGCTCTCTGTGAACGAATCGTTAGCCCAGTAGCTCAATTGCAAGGTGATCTGACGGCGCCGGTCAACGAGTCGTCATCGGTCGACTTACTTGTGCAGCTCGGTTCTGTGCCGCACGCTTGGATTGGGATAGCTCCCGCTTTGCTTTGCGACCGTCTCCCATATGATCGTCTGCCGACAAAGGCGCTGGGGGTGCTGGAGCAAGTGCAGCGCTTGACGGGCCGGCAGATGCGCCTGGACTATGTCCAGACGGAGGAACAATGGGCATCATGTTTGCTGTCGGTGCGTGGTTGGCTCGCGCGCGAAGATCAGGATGAATGTGAGCTTCAACTTCGCCTTTCGTGGCTAGAACTCGATGTTGGTCTTGGGGACTGGACAGATGATCGAAGCCATTCGCCGGCCGCGCAGGAGCGGGCTGTAAAGGCCGAGACTCACGGGGTCCGGGGGGAGTAGGTGAGGATGAGCCTGTCGCGTCGTGGCTCTTCAGGAGCTCGAGCTGTGCGCGCAAATGCTGCTCTATGTGGAGGGGTCGGTGTTAGCCAATGCACCCAGCACCTACGTCAACAGTAATTGAACCAGACGCGAAGCCGAGGTGGTCGAAAGAAATATCGGATTCAACTGTTGAGGACAAGAACCTCTAAGTGTATTGTTTGTGGGATTGCGCAAATGACGCGACAAGGATGCCATTCAAATAGTAGACAGATGCAAGGAGCTCTATAGGTGTCGCGATGGACAGGGCCAAAGTGAGGCGTAGTATGTTGTAGATAATAGACAGAGCTGTAGGTCCAAATCAAGAACCAAGACGCGCTCAGACAAGGAAATAGGCAAAGCAGAACAGGAAAGGAAAAGAGAGAGGAAGAGTTGTCTTGACTAACCTTGATTATTGGCGCTGCTGGCTGAGGAGTTCTGCATGCTTGAGCTCTGGGGGAGGAGAGTCTGACTCAGCATCCAAGTAGCAATGACCCAGGGCGGGCGATGATGATTACTACAACGAGGGGGGGGACCTGACGCTGACTGACGGAGACGAGTGAGGAGAGAGTTCCGGCGGATGGATGACGGATTATGTAAACCTGGATCCGGGACCTTTCAAGTGTGACTGTGAGTGGACTGTGGTGATCAAGTCGGAAAATGGCGTGGCTGGGCCGGGGACGCTTCTTCTCTCCGCTTGCTGGACCAACTAGACGAGTCTAAACCTGGAGGAGCTAGAACGATTTGGTTATCGCTCGCTTGCTGATTGTTCGCTTCTGCTTTTGGCTTGCTTGTCCCGCGAAGTCTGATGGCGGCTGTTACTTACGGTACTGTAGGTACGGACGGAGCTCGGAGCCGTTCCTCGTTCTGCTGGGATCAATTTATCTTGCTCCCTAAAGCAAGCGTAAGTTCATGACGACGATTTTTGCGGCTGGTGCGGGAAACGTTGCCCAAAAATGTACGCGGACCGCTGTTATATCCTGTATTAGAAGTCAAGCAGCCCGTTTCAACAGGTAATATTTACTGTGTTCTTAAATTTGAAGGTCAGAGAAAGACGCGTAAACTGAATAAAGAAACTTGTTGGTTTAGGTGAGGAGAATTCGGAGTCCGGGCAATAACCAGTCAAAAGTCCTGTTCGGTTTTCCTTCTTCTACTTCTTTCCCTTCTATCCCCAGCGGCTGGTAGTTCTGAACTTCTGATACTGGCCGCGATGGGAATAAACGACGGTCTGAGCCAAAAGATTGGATGGATTTGCTGACTGATAGGGAGAGGGGAGCGTTGTTGCAGCAGAGAAAATATTTGTCAGCGACTAAACCTGAGCAGAGCTGGAAGAGAAGCAAGGAGCTTGGACCACCTCAGGCATCAAATGCATGCACCCACCCATACCAGTCATGCACGCGAGATAAATGTCCTATTCTGGAAAGCCCTGGATTTTCGAGACTTCGGGGTCCTTTCGATCTGACATTCATGGCGTATAACCGCATAATACGACCTTAAATCTTGCGGTAAAATCAGGCATTGCCACGAATCGAGTCGAGCTAATGACAGAACTTTGTTCTATACGACCCAATAAACACCACACTACTCCGTACACTGCCGACTGCTTATTCCATTCGCTCTGTGACTCCTCTTTGGTCTCTCTACTTTCATATCAAACACATGTCTCTGATGATTTCCTGGGGCTCCCAATCTCGAAAATGGCGAAACGTCTATCTGTTTGACAATTCGGGCCATGTCAGAATATGCTACCTAAGCCTGCTGGATAGCGACACATTCTTGCCTGCCTAGCCCCCATGAGACTTCAAGCATCAGATCGATCTCCTCATGCTGTTAAACAGCCAAGACGTTTGAGTTTATCCATTTTTCGATCTATATCCAATTATATCGGCGCCACTTCCGACTCTTCCGGCCAGTGACAAGATAGAAACGATCGAATACACGACTTGTGAAGCTTGGTCGAGCACTCAAGCTCCTGGATCGTCCTGCTGTGATATAAAAAGAACTGGCGGATTTAATTACCAATGCTCCTTTAACCGTTATAGGTGCTTGTTAATATCCAGTGAGGGTGTGCAGCGTTTGCACTAGCTCGGGCTTCATTTCCTGGTCATTGCCATAACCATGTATCGGATACTGTAGCACTTTTACGTCTAGGTTGATGAGGCTTGCTTCTCCTAACCTCTTAGTTGGCCGGGACTAAGTCTCTTCAGGTCGAATACGCAGAATGGTACATTAGTGGACATTGATAGTCCCTGCAGGTTGTGAGATTGTTGAACCAGAGCTCGGGGACTATCTGTGTGTGGCAGAACACGGGCAGCTAAGCACTTGGAATCGGATGATCAATCAATCTACAGTGGTCTCGAGAGCATACTTTTCATTCCTAGCTTCAGATGGCAGTCAAGAAGATATGATCTTACATATCTGGAGTTGTTCGGTGTTAGTTGACTTGGATATATAATGTGTTAGTGGATACTTAGGCTGCAGCCAGTCCCACTCTATGTCAGAAGTACTCATAATCTGCACCACTTCCGCCACTCATCGATCAATACTTTCAGCCGCATCCTCCAACCTACCGTCACTTACAACCTCATCTCTTGGTCGCCCTACAATGCGCCCTTCTCATATCTCACATCGTCTTCCATCTCTTTCCCGCCTAGCTTCGACGATGGCTCAGCCGCAATTTTCTGCTGGCACTGATGCTGCGAGCGTCACGCCTGCGCTTAAAGCACTCACTTCCGAGGGTGGACGATGGACACTTACCAAGGATGGTGCTGCTCTGGAGAGACAGTTCAAGTTTAAGACATTTGCAAAAACATGGGTAAGCGATTGCGAGGGGATACTGCGATTCGTTCAAAAACAATTGAATCGCCATGAATTACGAATATTGAGGAGTAACGTCAGAGTTAACTCGTCTCAGGATTTCATGACAGGAGTATCTCTACAATGCAAAATCAAGAACCATCATCCCGAATGGTCCAATGTAAACCTTTCTTCAGCTTACACGTCAATTATCATGCAGCTAACCACATTTAAGGCTTATAACACAACCTTCGTCCGCTGGACAACGCATAACCCAGCTGGACTCTCGGACAAGGACATAAGCATGGCTGCCGAATGTGATGCTCTCGCAGAACAATTAGGTGAGCTGTCTCCGGAGCCGACCGCCCCAGCTGCGGCCGAAACGGAAGACCAGAGCTGTGCTATCCGTGAGTTGGCGGACCGCGCAGCTGGGGAGGCTGGAGACTGCTGTACCCCCAAGAAGAAATAGAGAGGGTACGGGCTAATCTAGGGCGATGCAATTTGAATACCTGCAGGGCAGAATTCGGCCAGTTCTTCCAATTGCGCATCCAGCTTGTTAGAAATGCATCAACAAGCCTCTGTGGCTGCGTGTATCAGTATGATAAACTCTGACAATTGCGCCACTACGATCATGACGAAATGTCATGACACGCATAGAGATGGTTACTGGTGATGTTGTGGTTCAAGGTTAACGAACGATGCTGATGATTAAATATGTCTAAAGCCTCTCCAGGGCAAGTTTCTATATACAAGCGTAAAAAGTCGTTCTTGGTAACATCCCCAACGCCATGCGAATGCTCGAGCCGCGAGTTTAGCGACGGAGACAATGTATGCCCGGTTTGCGAACAGTCTAAGTCTTCATGATCAACACCCTCTTCATTTTATTTCCGGTCGTGAAATCCCTGAGTCGGACTCGATTCACCGCAATCGATTATCTGTCGTCGTGTCAGGCTTTCTTTGCAGCACTCTATTGCGCCTTCTTGGCCTTGATCTGGGCAAGCTTCTTCTCGCGACGGCGCTTGTGAGCCTCGGCGCCAGCCTCGGTGTCCAGGCAGTAGTCCCACCAGCGGAAGCTGGAGGCATAGTTGCCAATGAACTTCTCGTGGTGAAGATCGTGGTGGGCAGCACCGGCCCAGACGGGAAGGAAGTGTCGCAGACTCCAGGGGAAGTCGTAGCCACTGTGAGAGTCGATGGCCTGGAAAAGACGGAGGACGATCCAGGTGTACATGGTGAAGAGGTGGAGTTCGCCAGTAATGGCAAGGAGGACAACGGGGCATCCGACGACACCAATTCCGAGGAGAGCTGTTTCGATGGGCGAAGCGTACTCAGCGGCGAGACCGAAAGGAGCAGAGTAGGTGTGGTGCATCTTGTGGATGGCCTTGTAGAGAGGACCGTAGTGCAGAGCACGGTGGAACCAGTAGTGCCAAGCATCCTCCATGATGAAGCAGATAGCGATCTGAAGAGCCATCTTCCAGACAGGAGGGAAGGGCACACCGTAGTCCATACCGAGGTAGGTAGCGACGGGGTGGAAGAACCAAATCTGAGGAAGTTCGGCGGTGAAATGGCTAATAAGAACGATGGCGGCGCAATCCCATTGCTCCTTGAGAGTAGGAACCTTTTGCTTCTGAATTCTGAATTGTTGGAAATAGGGGATGTAGTCCATCATCATATAGGGAATACAGCGGCCGAAGTAGACGAGCTCGTGAAGGACGAAACTCATGATGCCGGTCGCGAGGGTGTCGTTCTGCATCCAGAGGTACCAAGCCTGGGTTCAGTGTTAGTATTGTTGTGGTTGCGCGACGTTTGATCGGGTTGGACGTACGGCCCAGAGCTTTTCGACAATGTTGAGCTGGACATTGTACTTGGAGACCTCCTCGAGGACAACAAAGTAGTCCTTGGTCTGGTTAAAAGACGCGAAGGTGGTCGCGTTTCTGTAAAAATCGATGTTAGAAGGGGCTGTTCAAAACATTGGCGTGTTCGAACTGAGATATCAGGGAGGCTACTCACAGCGCATCCATGGTGAAGTTAGCAGACTTATGGCAAAGTAGACTGAATGAGGACCCTCTAGGTAAAGAAGAAAGACACCAGCAAGAACCGGGTCAAGTCAAGAGTCGTCGGGGAGGCGGCTCTTGTTATCAAAGAGGAGTGTTGGCAATGGTGATGGCAGTGGTAAAAAGGAGAACAGATGGCGGCTGTTGAGGAGGTTTTATCATTTCCTCGATTGCCCGGCCCAGAGAATCTCTAAGGGGGGTCCCATCCAAAATGGTGGGCGGCGGGCCTTGGCTCGGCCACACGCCCACTACAGGCATTCAATTCACTAACTTTACGGAGATTTACAGCCATAGAAGTAAACGGACCACCTGCTCTCGCACCGTCTCGGTACGTACCATTGCGAAAATTGCACCAGGAACAACGCCTCAACAGAGCATTCACACACCTTGTAAGCCAAAGATGGTAATGTGAATCTCCCAAGCCCTGTGACAGCCAGCCATTCAGAACACAGGACCCCGGGGCCTTCGTTGGTCTGTGCACGATACCAGATGGAAGAAAGCAATGGTTCCAGAATGAGACCACTATCAAATTGTCCTCCCGGCTTCCGGGCCCATTTACATGCCTCTGCACCAGTAAAAGCGAATACATATCGCTTTAGCATTGTCACCGCCTGAAAAGCATCGTATGTGTGTTTATCGACTTTACGGGGATCTCACGGGAATTTGAGGGATCTTCTCAGGTCATTTCAAGGTCCCTGGTGTTGTCTTTTTTCGTCCCTTGTCCAGGGTCCAGCACTTTGAGGGGGACCGTCCGTCTCTTTTACACTGCCATTGAAAGCGGTGAAGATCGAAATCAGGCCCAATTCGGCCATTGCCACAACTTGTGATTGGCCTACGAGCGACGTCTTTTACGGTCATTGAATTGATCTAGATTTGGTTCCTGTAACGCAAAATAACACAGAGTGTTCATGTTTCAGTCTCTGGAGCACCCTTGTTGCTGGCATGTCCCTATCCTAATCACAACAGGTGATTTTTACATTGAACGCGTCCTGTATGGATCAAGTGGCAACATTCAACACAGGGGTTTTCAATCTAGGATCTCGTCAAACAAAGCATTGCCGTGAAAACTCCATCGGATGGCGCTCTCCCGGACGCGAGAGATTTAGAGAAAGTGGTGTGTTCTAAGCAGCGGGTTCAGAAGCGGCCTTTGCGGCCAAATTTTTGAGGTTAGATGGTTACTCATCGATAGAGTGCAGATCGCGCCAGGGGCAAAGTATTAGATTATCAACCAATCTACTGGGTCAGAATCAGCCACCCCTTACGCCAATCGCCCAGTTCCGATGATCTCATGAGGCGTGTCTCTTTTTCGTTTTCGGCTCTCGATTTTTGTAGAAGTTCTGCACGTTCTTCTACGCCTCTCCCGCTCGTTCTCGCTCACACGATCAAGTTGTTGCAATTCCAGCGACTCTTGATTATCTCTTCACATGTATTCCGTTACATCCAATCGGGCACCTTGCAATTGAAACCTTTGATTATTGACAAAAGATGGTATGACTTGGTTTTCACTATACATTTGCACTTAGATGAAGTACATATGTATTCCAGTTTGGGTTTGGTGTTTCCGTACTCGGTCTGAGTATAACCCGAATACGAATGGGAACTCAACACCAGCGGCGTCTAAAACGGTCTGCATTTTAGGGTCTAGGTTAGCCTCCGAATTTCATCATCAGTTTGTATGCCAGTGACCGCGTCGTCTCATATATATGGCTATGTCTTGGAACTATTGCAAGCGAGATCTATCGGTTTGCATATAAGATATGCTTGAGATAAGTTGTATACTTTAGTTGGTCTATCGGGTTTTGACTTCACTTTGCAGTTCAGAAAGGGCTGCCGTCAATGTAAAGCAACATGGCGATTCCGTTTTCTCCTATAAATAATTATCTGAAACTCGAATATTGTAACATGAGAAACATATGCCCAAAGAACACATTCATAGCCACAGCTGATCATTGCATTCTCTCTACGCATTTGGACAGCGATAAGATCTAAGTGAATTACTGCCGAATACGAATAAGTCTCTAATCAGCAACCACACCTTCTTTTCAAGCTTGTGAAACATCATATTGTGGTTAGATCATTATGCAATGCATTGTGCAAGGAAAGCTGTGTAATTGATGATTACAACGGGTGTCAGCCTTGCAACCATTGAAACCCAGTTTAACACTGCATCTTGCAATGTTTTTTGGTTGTTTTCTCATGTACGGAGCCGGGCTGAGCTGATCCGTGTGGCATGATGCAATAAATGTTCCCCACATTTGCTCATCTCCCGCCCGCATTCGTGTTTAGAGCTTGAGGTACAAGCTCAAGCTCAAGCTTACACTCACACTTCTCACCCTCGTCTCGCTTCCATCCACACGCGATTCGACGCCCGGTGCCCGTTGCGCAGCCCTGCCCCGAATTTTCCGTCGAGCCCCCCCGACTTGGCGCTCACTATCCGGCCGAGAAGCTGCTGGCACCGCCGTTATCGTCGTTGTCACCCCCGGGTCTCTCGCCGAGCTCTCCACCGATTTTTCGGAGCTATCGTCCCGTCTCATTCCGCGTTATCCCCGGTCTATAGTTGCTCTCTGCAACTTCGGCTGCTGCTGACAGATGCTGTGCTTCACACGTCAGCCTTGTCGTTACCAGATCTAAGCAAGCTCATCCTTGATCCTACCATGACGCTTGTCTCCGAGTTCGTCAACCTCAACATGGGCCCTGCTACTATTGCCCCTCACCTTACATAATCTGTCGAGTTACTAACCCTGCTCATAGCCAAGTACGGCGGCTTGATGCCTACCTTGACCGTCTTCCAGTGTTATCCGAAGCTGCTTCAGAGGATGATCAGTCAGAGACCGAAGAGCATGGGTTTGCTGTAGCTGCTGCCTTCTCATCCCCGCGTCTTGATCACTTGCTCCGTACCATTCAGTCATTAAGTACTACATCATCTTCGCAACCTCTTCTGCCGGCATGGCGCATCAGGGATCTTCTCATATCGTCTGATATCCCTGCACCTGCTCACCTCTCAGTGAGAGAGGCACAACCAGGTGACGAGGCTAAAAGCCCTTATGAGAATGAGCTGGAGTGGCTGCTTGTGAGTAAGGCCACCATTCAACTCCATGGCGTGGTTCTCAACACACTCCTGGATCAAATTGTTCCTCTTAATGATGACATCTGGTACTGGGATGATGTTCTAGGCTCGTATTCCTACAGCAGCCTATATGCTGTCCAGAGTTCGCCTTTGCGTGTCTGGGCATGGTCTCAAGAAGTCTACACTGCAACGAAGCTGCGCGTCCAAGCTGGTTCCCTTCATCATGCCCCAGGTGAACTCGTGGATTCCACGACATCAAGTCTGTCACAGCAGTGGACGCAGTTTTATGGTATCGTGCATGATAGTATCCGGGAACGATCAATTGCCAATATTCAAAGAAGAGTTTTGTCGCCTGTTGCGCTATCTCGATCCGAAGCACGACGCAAACAAGCACAGCTCAAGAAACTTCGTGAGATAACGGCAAGCGGACTTGGTGTACTGATGGATGAAGGCCTGCAATTTGGTCTCGACGACGACAAGGCTGAGCTTCAGGACCACCACGATCTCAAGGGTGTTGTCGAACGTAGTGTTGCGCTTATCGATATGGTTCTCAAGGAAGTTTCTACTCTGGACGTCAACATTAGCGACTTTGAGGACAAGGTTTTTGCTGGTGTTGAGGAAGACCCTGAGCTTTCTGTTCACATCGAAGACAGCAACACCGCCGATCGCCCAGCCATTCTAGCCCGACGACTGCTCACCATTATCGACAAGTCTCTCCCCGAACATCTCACTGCAATGCACGCTCTGGCCAAGGAAAATGGTCGACCGTCCACTCTCATCCGATACTGGCTCCCTGCAATTATTGGTCTTCTCTCTTCGACAACTGTCTTGCGCATTCTGGTCAATCGGAAGGCCGACATCATTGAGTGGTTCGTTGGATTTGGTGAAACTGTTCGTGATTTCTGGTTTAACTGGGTTATTGAACCGACGTCAAAGATTATCTCAACCATTCGACACGACAAAACCAGCGAGATAGCCATCATGAGTAGGGATAGTCTTAAGGCGGACCGTGAGAGTCTTGAGCGTATGGTTGTTGACTTTGCCCTCGACAAGCCTCACTTTGCCAATGAAACCGGTAGCACCTTGACTGAGACTCAAGTCGCTGACATCCGAAACAAGGTTGCCGAGGGTGATGTCACTCCAGTGCTCCGAGCCTTCGAGAAGGATTTGCGAAGCCCTTTCATGGGCACTATTCGTGGAGATCTGGTTCGATCACTTCTCATTCAGGTTCAGAAGACAAAGGTTGACCTGGAGGTCGCCATGACTGGCATTGACTCCCTTCTCAAGAGCCAGGAACTTGTCTTTGGTTTCGTTGGTCTTACTCCTGGTGTGCTCGTCTCTTATAGCATGTTCCAGTATCTGCGCGGTGTTTTTGGCGGCCGCTCTGGTCAACGCCAAACCCACAAAGCTGGCAAGGCCATACGTGTTCTCCGCAACGTAGACCGCATCCTCTCCGAGGCCCGACCTACAGAGACCAATCTTCTCTCTTATAAGGACCACGGTCTCTTGCTCTCTGAAGTCCATATTCTGAGAGACCTCGTTGATAAGCTCATGCCCCGTGAAATCGCGAGGGAGTTCCTTGAGGATCTCGATGATTTGTCGAACATGAAGGGTATTCAGCTGCAGACCAGGGCACTGGAGCGTATTCGTTGGGCTTATGCGAGATGGCTACACTAGGCGAGCCATCAAAGGTGTTCGTTACGGGTCTAACGATAGCATGTATACTAGCCCTTGCTGGGCAGGTAAAATAACACCAATGTACTTATACACATAGGTAGATTGCATAAACGAGTCATGATTAGATGCATAAACCTCTTTATTTAGAGCTCGATCTTCTGGAGCTACAGTGGCTTACTTGCCAAATATCCTAGAATCTGGAACCACTCTGTGTCGCCATCAGTACACAAGAGCTTGATGCCAGCATATTGGCATCACAGCAGCAGGCTCCACAGGTTGGTTATAACTCTTTATTATAAGGGCTACGCTTATTGACAATCCATTTCTCGCATATCCGATGCTGAGTATACATATTCCTTTCCGCACACTTGATACACTCTATGAGTCTGGTATTTCACAATCAGTAACTTCCTACCAAACCAACGCCTATATTATCAGACAAATCCCTAGCCAAGTAGCTTGGAAATGTCTGCCGCGCGTGAATTCTCACGCTTTTTGTTTCCTTTCTCTCTGAATGCTTTCGTCACGAGCTCTCGCTTCTCACCCTGCACGTCTAGCACACGCTCCTCAACCGAACCTTCCATGACGAGTCGGAAGATGGTAGTCTCGCGGGTTTGTCCCAGACGATGGACGCGGTCAATAGCCTGATCCTCGATGGCGGGTGCCCACCCTAAATGTATTAGTATGCTCTAGAGATGTGGTAGTTTGGACTTACAACTGTCAGAGAGGATGACGGTGTCAGCTGCAACGAGGTTAAGACCGACACTGCAGACAGAAAGACTAGCGAGCATCACTCGTGTCTTGGGGTCGCTGTCGAGAGCCTCTATGGCTTTGTCGCGCTTATCGGCTTTCATGCTGCCGTCAATACGCGTGTAGCCCATGTTTTCTTTCTTGAGCTGCGCCTCAACAATATTGAGAAACGAAGTCCACTGAGAAAACACAACAACCTTTGATCCCTCCTTATTCATCGTCGCCTTCAGAATTTGCAGCATCGCTTCCGTTTTGGAACTCTGCGAGTCGGCGTCAAAATCGCGTGAATCATCGCCGGCGTCTTCGGGCGCTGGTTCAAGAATACTGTTCTCGTCCAACTTGTTGCGACACATTGGGCATTTGTGCTGCAATTGGATAGCGCGCAGGATGCAGTTTTTGCAGAAGACGTGTTTGCAGGTCGTGATGACAGGGTCGTTCGGGTTGTCGTAGCAGATTGCGCATTCTTCCTGGCTTTCGACGTATAGGCGGAGAGCTTCTTGGAGAAGGCCACGGTTCTTGGCGTTGAGGGGAACAACCTCATGCTCGTCAAGGAGTTTGAGGATATCACTAACGCGTTCTCTACAGAGAGTCCAGTGATTACAGCTGGGAGGCTTTAGTAGAGTCCTGCGATGATGGGATCTGAACTTACATTTGTCGAAGACGAAGAAGCCGTTCAAGGACGTTCTGAAACCGTCCCTTCTGTCCTGATTGCGAGCCTGCTTGCCACTGCTCGAGCTCACCTCTTGCCTCATCCCTATAATCGTCAGTGTCAATTCTAGAGACCCAGGGCTTCATGAACCTACAGCAAAGCATCATACTTGCGCTTCTCATCCTTGCGAAATGGAATTCTGTGGACATACTCCTTCTTGGCCGGCAATTTGAGATCTATAAACTTCATGTCCTTCCTGCGGCGGAGACAAAGGTCATGCATGAGGGCCTGAAGAAGTACTTCGCCATGGCGTTCACCGTTGGCCAATTTGCGAGTGATTTGGGCATTGAAGATTTCGGATTCCTCGATACCGCCGGTGATGTGGAGGAACTTGACCAGGGAGTGAAGGTCCTTGACTGAGTTTACGCTATATCGAATTAGCCGCTGTTTTGTGTCATAAAAAAGAAGAAGGGCTTACATAGGTGTTCCTGTCAGAACCCAGCGAGACTCTGCGTTAATCTCGCAAGCAGCCAAGGCCACCTTGGTTCTCGAATTTCGGATGGTATGACCCTCATCAAGAACTACCCGCCGCCATTTAATTTTCGGAGAAGTTATAGCTCTGGGAACGCTCGAGTCTCGCTCCCTGGCAAGTCTTCCATAGCTGGTGATCACAACATCATATCTCTGGAGTTGCAATGGGTGTAACTTATCACCTCCGTGGTAGACGAAGATGCTTGGTTGCTGGTCACCTTTGACATGGCGCCTGATCTGCTGACTCCAGTTGCTCATGACGCTGACGGGCGCAACGATGAGAGTTGGACCCTTGCCACCAGTGAGGATTAAGCTGATGATCTGAAGGGTCTTTCCGAGGCCCATATCATCTGCAAGAATACCGCCGGAAAGGAGTTTTGGAGCTGTGCTTGTGACAAAGCCGGATGCGATATTGTGGAAACGGTTATTGGATTTATGGAGCCAGAGCTGCACTGGCTCTTTGGAGTCTTTGGCAGGAAGCTGAGGGTTTTCTTTGGAGGTCATCCACGCAAGGCCCTGTGATAAGCTAGTCAGCAAAATGCGCTTCTCGGCGAGAAAGAGACAAACCTGTAATTGGTATGGCAGAAGCTGTGCCTTGAGCTGTTCGGGCTGCTCGGCCATTGGCATCTTCGCAAGCTCATCCTCGCCAATAGCAAGTGACTTGATCGCGTCTCCGCCTTTGCGCATCTCCACGGCCTCACTCTTCTGCAGAACATTGTCCATCGTGATCTCAGGCTTCTGTGGAACAGCAAGGTCTTGGCCAAGACCATGAGTCGAGCTGCCATTCACAAGCCCCATGGCTGCCTTTCTACGGGCTTCAGCTTCCTTTCTAGTGTTCTTGAGCTCCGTAGCCTTGACAAGCCTATCCCTCTTGAGCGATTCTTCGATTCTGGAGCGCTCCTCCGGGTCGCTAGGTCCATAGAAGAAGAGCTTAACTGGACAGTCGTAGAAGCCCTTCTCACCTGTGAGCTGGGCTTCGAGGACAACGTCACCACGATCCTGGTTTCGCGTCAGACATGGCAATGATGAACGGCGCAACGTTTCGTCTTACCACATATGGGGCGATCTTCTCAACAACCTTTCGAGGAAGATGGCCGATTTGATCACCGACAACGTTGTCAACGCGAATGGCGTTGGAGTCGTACTGAGATGTCAGACGTCAGTTCCAGACCATGTCGCAGGAGAGACAGAGAATGAGACCACTTGGAGTAGCACGAACCTGGTTGTTGGGTTCTCGTCTGCAAAGAACGTTTTCTGTAAACTTGTAAGCCTTTGTCGCGTAAGCTAAAGCACGAAAAACGTACCACCCGCTGAAGCATATCCTCTGTAGTACCTCACACCAACAATCTTCCCATCTGTTCATGTTAGTGAGATGGATGAAGTGTGATAAAAGTGTCGTACCAAAGGTTCCGTAAAGCTCAAGAGGGGGGCCATCATCATCTTGTGTCAAGTCAAGGTAATCTGGTTCAGCGGTAGATGAGGGCGCAGCTTGCGATGAAGAACTCCCATAGACGCTTGTTCCACCTTGTCCAGGGGAATGATGTTGTTGATTATGGTGACCTTTAGGGGCGGGCCGTTTCTGACGCGTCTCAGACTCATCGTCACCCGTAAGGTCGATGAGTTCGTGCGCGCGTTTAGCAGGTCTTCGTGGCATTTTGACGATGGAAAATTTGTGATACGATGAGAAGCGAAAGAAGCAAGAGAGGCTCCTCTCCTCTTTGGTGAGTTTTCCTTTTAAAGAAGTGAAACGCTGCCCCTCACGATTGCGTTTCCCTCGCCTTGTATATGATCTCGCGTCACAGAATTAATTGCTTGTTGGAGATGGTGCGGATCAATCGGATAACCCGGGATGTAAACTCTAAGTAGAAGCAGATGGAGATGTCCATGTAACGAACAATGCAACTAATATAAAATCGGAAGAAGGCTTCTCCCAACTTTATTTATCAATTTTATTTTTTCAATTGCATTGTTCAATTGTATTGTGCATGAAAAGTGAATGGCAAACACTTCAAGGTACGCGGGCGACTAACGCGACGGGCACCTTACGTCACTGCCTTGCAGTTGAGACCATTCCAACTCATTGGGTCAATCATAATTGGACATACCTACCTAGGTATATCTCCTCGGTGAGATAAAAAAACAAGTGCCATTGTTTGCGGTAAATGTATTTTCATCTGATACTGTCAATCCCTCATTGAGAGCCTATCTGTTCTATTGAACCACAAGCTACGATGTAATTGTTGGGATCTCTATCTACAGCAGTTGGACTCAAGACAGCAAACAACCCAGTTATCTCGAATTTAGTTATGGGTTAAAAGTAGGGACGTGGCACAGCCAGTGTTAATACCACAATGCGTCTGACTTTCACGGAGAATTATTCACTGCACTCCTGACTCCCACTCAATCAACGTTGGGAGAATCGGACGGGAGGGCCCGATGCAACCCTTTTCCGGTGGCCCGCTATACTGACCCTGGAAAAGTGTCAGGTACAGGAACCATTATGGGCAGACTGAGGCTTGGCTTTACATGGGCATGCTGTGGATAGGTAGCATCAGGTTGTTAATTATCTCTGTTAAACCAGTCCAATTGATACTACTCATAAAAGTGTTTAACTATTCTGAATCGACTTAGCGCTCGTGAAGATATAACCATGCAGAGCTGGTGCCAGGTTTGGGCCACCACTGCTAGAACACAATAGAGAGAAATGCAGCAGCAAAGAGTTTTCATTATCGAAGCTACACAAGTTTTATATGCTATTCCAGAAAAAAGGAAATCCCATCCGTTTTTGACAGCCCGTCAATTGTTGGGCATTGCTCGGGCGTTTACCATTCTCGTTATATCATCACATGGCCACCAGCCGTATCCTGCGACCAACCACCAAGCACAGTCTCAGTGTTTCAATCCATCCTTGTCTAGTAAAGACCGACGACAATGTCACCCTTGACGCGGGCAGTCAGGTGAACCTCGGCCTCAAGGTCGAGCTTGATACCCACGAGGAGGGCAGCGGACTTCTGAGCACCGTTCTCGTCTGTGGCACCCTTGAGGAGTTGACCTAAGGCTGTGTGAGCAGGGGAAAGGTAAAGGCAGGTGAGTAAGTTACATACCAGCAGGCTGAGAGAGGCCAGTGGAGGTGGGCAGAGGAACAACGAATTGCTGCTGCTTCTGGCTGCGGCGGCCACCTCGAGCCTGACCATCGGAGTCAGAGTCGGAGGCGTAGGCGGGCTTGGACAGACTATCAACAGCAAGAAATGTTAGCTATTACTTGAGAACTGAACGATGAGTTGCTTACGCGGTAGAGTTGCGAACAGGAGCAGGAGAAGAGGGAAGGTTTGCAAAGGGAAGCTCAGAAGTGGGAGGGGGAGAAGTGGTGCTAAGTTAGTCAGTGTGAGGACTCCATTGGTGTTGAGATTGAGCCATTGAGGGGAATGAAGATGATACAAAGCAAAAGGGAATGCTTACGAAGTAGGGGCAGACATTGTGCTGGATTGTGTTGGACAAACTTGTCAAAAGTTGTTGAGTGTTTGGAGTGGTGATCGGAGCTGGGGGCTCAAGTAGATGATTGTTGAATGGTTTGGATGGTGAGTGCTGATGAAAAAAGTCGAGTTGAAGGCGACAGAGAGGCCATCTTATATACACGATTTGGCCTCAGTCAAGGATGACATTCTTCAATTTGCAAGTCATGATAGCTGTGTCTTGTCTGTCACAGGGTACCTCGCACGCGAAACATCCCGACGAACGACGAGAATGTCGACCGGGCCTGGCAAGCAGAACCCGGCAACTCAAAAGGACTTGCTGATGAGCTGTCATCCCGTACATGCTGTCTCACACTGATGCACGCTATAGCTGCCTACCTAGGTTCTAGGTTGACGAGTATATCTGCGTTGCGGTGGATATTGACATTTTCTGGGGGTGTCGTGGCCCACGACGCATACAAGGTGGTCCCGGGGGGAAAGTCTCCAGCCGCAGATCCTCAGATTCGAGAACGTCTGGGTTTCTAGGGGCCTTTGCAGCTGTTACGGGTATTGAGATCCGGTATGGAGAATGGGCTGAGATGGAAGTGTCACGGTTACAGACCGGGGTTACCTTTGTGCTGTAGAAACGAGAGAGGGGCCATGGAGTGACACGTATCGTATCCCGCGATATCGTCCGATGTTGGTAGGTGCTCTAGCGGTGCTAGTTACAGATACTGTCCTGGGGACACAAGGAGAGCGGGAGTTGTTGATTGTGGGCAGACTCTGCCGAGATGACGAAGACACTGCTGGCCATTGGGCCAATTGACTCTGTCCAAGACAATTTATTCACTCCAGAAACCGTGTACGATTTAAATTGACTGTTCTATGAACAAAATACATTTAATTACCGTCAAATAACCTCAGCTCATCGAAACACAACGTTTCCTCAAAAGGGTGGCAGAATCTCTAGCCCATCAACAGGGGTCCTTTAACACCCTCCAGCTAAGATTTAAGCCTCCAAGGACGGGGTTTAGAACGGGGGTGGCTTACGGGAAGTCAGGGATATCCGTGCTTGAGTTATGTTTCGCATCATGCCCCTCTGTCCAATCTCGATCATACATACAGGGATCAGGTCCCCTTCGATTAACTTTGTTTTTTCAACACTGTAGCACTCGGATCGAAGGATGGCATGATTCTGTCGGGAAACACCGGCAGTCCGACATGTCCGACACGCATCATCCTGGTTTATACAACCGTTGTGCGTTTTTGAAATTTCTTGGCTGGGGGTGTCTCTTCAACTGTTTAGAACAATCAGCTAAGGTACAATGTGATAATACCTGATATATGGCTTGCCACTTTGTATAATGTCGCTCAGACATTACTGTGAGCATCCTGGAGTAACACACCCCTTCTTCTGTGCGTGTCTCGCTTTCAACCCATCCCAATAATTTTTTTCAGAATATTCCCTGTTTTGTTTACTATTATTTTTTGCCGCTGTGAATATCGCCACTTGTCCGACGACGTTCAATGTCGTCCCCGTCCCCAAACGTTGACTCTGCATCCTCACCTCCCAACCTTGATTCCTCAGCACGATCCCAACAAGACTCGCCCCAAAGCACGCTCCAGCAACTTTTCGGCGGCTTGTGCAAGCAGAAGCTCTTAGAAGAAGTTGATAAGCTCAAGGAAGCTGTCCAGAAAGACGACCCGCAGAAGGTCATCATGTCTTTGCCCATGCTTCTAGCTCTGACTGTCTGCCCAGCTATGCTGGGTACGCAAGAAGCTATCAGACAGTCTCAGGCAAAAACGAAGCGTGAAGAACACCGAGGCCGGCGCTGCAACTTAGTTGTCTCTTGTGTCAAGCCGAGCATCAGATCTCGAGATATCAACAACAAACTTGTTGTCCTGAAAGACTCAAAGGTCAGTTCTTGTGCCTTTGAAGCTATGCAGTATGATAGTTAACATCAGAACAGCTTTATATTGCCAATGAGCACCCACTATACAACCATGATTCTAAGAATAATGTCAGCAAAGGCTACGCCTTTTCAGGATACTTCCTCCCCTTCCCAGACACAGAGTACGAGGGTCTCGTCACTACTATTAGTGATGACCCTCCTTTCTTGAACTGGATCTACATTGACAAGAAGACGTATGAAGTCAAGTACGGTGTTCGTGCCGATACAGAGGGTCATATCACTGGTCCATTTGACTGCACCAAGCAAGACCGCCGCATGACCTGTGAGGGCTGGGAGGGCTTCTGTGCTGTCGAAGAACTCCCCGGCATCTGGGCTCTGTACTACGACCGCGATGATGATGGCCTCAAGTCAAAGGTCGCCATGGGTACTCGCGTGCTAGAAGTAGAGCTCACCAGGCGAGAGAAGAAGGAGCCCAAGCCTGCAGGAGAACCTGAACAGCCCATGACTATGGATGAGAAGATGAAGCAGCACAAAGAGCAAACCGCTAAAGACGAGGCCGACCGTGCTGCATTTGTCGCAACTGGCCGTCACCCAGGTGCTGAGCCACCTTCCCCAGGTCATAAGCCTGAGCAGAAGAAGAACGGGCTCTTGGATCCAGACTCCAAGGAAGCTAAGCGCCAGCGTATCGCCGATGCCCTGAGCCGCCTGAATATTGATAGCCCCACCAAGAGCGAAGGAGGGTCAGATGGAAGCATCTTGACGAGTCTGAGCCAGGACTTCTCAATCTTCTCAATGGCCAAGAAGTTGACTGGGGACGAGGGTGGTACAGTGGCTAGTTCAGTCTGGGAGTCAGAGAAAGAGAAGGATAAGAACCACAAGAAAAATGATTCTACGAGTGAGGCGGGATCGTATAGGAAGCCTACTGTTGAAGATGCTACATCATGATAGAATATTTTGTTTGGTAGGGTGTTGCGTTCACATTCGTTTGGTCACTGGCGTTTTGGATCAATGATATTACGGGAAAAGGAACTATCATGTACACTGGATCTACTCGAGGACTTACGGTTATTCTTATGGTCAATATTAGGGCATGTACTGTAATGATAGTGTCAAATTGATTTGAGTTAACTGATAACCTTATTCACGTTTCGAGTGCCCAATCAACCAGCAAGTGACGCCTCCAACCGTGAAACTTACGCTCAATTCGTCTCATAGCCTAATTGATACCCTGGAAAAGCTAATTGATCACAATTTCTACAGTAAACCGTCACTGATGAGGTGTCTAGCATAAGGACCATGCATCCGGTTTCTATCCGGTCGCCCCCAGAACCGCCACAACCGCCCCGGGAACAAGGGCCAGATTTAATGCATAATTCTGCAAGGACAAGTATTCGTTGCCATGCGCCATTGAGAAAAAGTCCGGGGGCGCATGCATGCTGCAGGAGGAGTTGCAGCATCAGTTTCGCAAGCCTCACTCTGTCAGATCATGTGTATCACGGAGAGGTTTAGAAATGCTCTACCGAGCCGAAGGATTCGACGAAGATTTGAAGACATAGGGATTTCTCCAATCGTTTGGAATTTGGGAAAACATATGATGACATACTAAAATCTTTCGATTTTCTGTGACTATGTTTCAGATTAAACCTCACGCGACAAAACATGTCTCGCAGATCGGTAACGAAGTGTTTCTTCCACGACCCCTTAGAATCCCGCTACAACCTTAGAATCTGACAACGAAGTGTAGATCATGTAACCCTCCTACTTCCCGAGCAAGGTGTCGCCATTGGATGTTGAGATTTCTTCCCCAGACCGTGAAGCAGGGGTGAAGCAAGTACAGGGACTAGGATCTGGAGAGATCTATAGGAATGGATTCGGAAATGATGTGCTGCTGCGCGCATATCCGGTGCATGTTTGCGCTGGCAGGTTTGATTCCTGAATGAATTTCGGACGGGCGGCTATGCGTGACATCTGAAAGTGAGACATTTGTTCTTGAGCCCGATATATTCCGCCATGAAAGTGGATTTCAAGAGGATGGGTCTGACTGATATCTCAGCGCTCAACATCAAAAAGAAAAGAAAGGAGATATTTCCCTGCCTACGAGTGGATACTGTCTTGCTCGTGATCTATTTGAAGTTACAGCTTCATCCACTCTCTCAGCCCCAGCTGAACCTTGTCGGCGTGAATCTCTTACCCGCCTCGATTTGTCAACTTGCACTCGATCAGATGTCGCCCATCTCATCCCGCACCCGCAGAGCCGCTCTGACATGCATATTAATATCCCGCCTCGGAGCCGGAGACAGGTCTTTTTGGCATGCAGCAGCGGAGATGAGCTGGGCGTTTATCTAAGACACTGGCAATCTTTCCACTTCTCCCTCCACTCAGCGGCCCTTCATTGGAAAATATATGGAGTACTTCGTAGATGCGTGATTTTTGTATCAATAGCCATCACGAGCCCTTGTTGTTTAGATATTCAGTTACTGGATGTTTGGATCGTGATACTGGCTTGAGGGTTGGTTCGCCGAAATCAACAAAAGCAAACATGAAGTAGCATTTCGTTTTCAGCTTCGTCATATATTTGATCCACACTTCGTTGGCATTAAACTCCACATCCCAACCCTGTCTGCGTATTGGATCAATACCAACCTCTTTTATTAATGCCTCCTAGGAATTCTACCTCGGCTATTGATGCGCTATTCATCTTTGGTTGTTATAGGATGAGAAGTATAGATCTAAGAGCCCAACTGCTCACACTTTGAAGTTACTTTGTATGCTTCTTTTCTGGTCAGAAACCATCAGCCTCCTCTCTACAAACTCCTTGGACACATCACGGTTTGGATATATCAACCGTGGAGGGGCTCTGTGTCTATTATCGGACGTCAACTCCCTGACCTTTCATAACGCCAATGTCTCTCTTATGACCGTTAGCTCCTATTCTGTATAACTATAAATGATTATTCATGAATTTTGCATACATCGTTGAATTATAGCGAACAATATCACCAGCTCATCGTAGGTCTCAACATCCCTTTGAGACAAGAAGCTCAAAGAACTGGAATGATACAGCTAGCGTGGATATAAGTGACGGATTCGGGTATGATTGAGACGTGTAGGCGTTGATATGAACTTGATTTTCATAACCAGACTGAGTATCTCACGTGCCGTACTGAGGCTCATCAATGCAGACATATAAAAGCACCTAAAATATGCGAGGATATGACGAAGGAGTTAAGATTAGACTTTTGGCTATGAGTCTCAGCTCAGGGAACACCTCTGGGTTATAGTTCAGCTACTGAGGATGAACCTTAGTATAAACTGTAGTCCTGAAGTTGAAGTTGTATAAACAGAGTTGGATAATAGACACACATACTCTAAGCATATATCATCTGAAGTCATAACTGGGAATAGTTCGTGGTAAACTTTCATTATGAGCTCACAAAGAGGACAACTGAGGCGTTGTGTACCCAGAGGCTATTCAAGATGAGCCTAAAAATGGAAAAGGCAAATAATTGGCCTAGATATGAGCGTACCAGATGGTTTTTATGTTTTAGAATCTGTAAAGATCCGATCGAAGATTGCCTGATATCACTTGAGTTTGTGAATCGCAACATTGGACGACTTTCTTGATACGAATGAGGCAGTTGTATTGTAGAATGACACTGAGTCCCTTTACAAGATATGAAATCAGATGAAAACATGCGAGAGTCTGGCCACTTTCATAGATTCTCCAAGACCAGCAGAGGATTATAAGATAAACATCGGCTGAGAATGAGGTCTCGACACGAGGTGTCTCACTGAGATACCATATATTTCACCTACCAATCAGTCGAATGGAACGGTCGTGGTTAAATAATTGAAATGAAACAGTGATCACTATTGATTCGACAAATGGCACCAGAGCTTATGATGTAGGTTATGTCGAATGTTTTCGATAGGGACAAGTGCTACAAGAATAACTCAGAGCAGCAATATTAACGGAGATAAGGTAGTAAGTGTTAATCCTGAACCTTGGGTGTGCTCTTGAAACATGTGGTAATAAAATCATTATGTGATGAGGCATAGAATTGTTTCCTGTTTCTTCATCTTAATCCTTCTCAGCATCAATGATGATGGTGATGCATCTCCACTGTTGCCAAACACCATGGTGACGCGAGTGTGGGGTTGTCGCGTGCAAGATGACGGAGGCTTACGTGGCTGTGCGGCTACGTACAGTCTGGCTAGAGCTTGGATGGGCCTAAAGATCAGACCTTGATTGGCAGCACTAGCCGATCCTTCGATGGTTTCAGAGCTAACATAGCAAATCTGAGGCTATCTCAAGGCTAGTCAACGTCCGGGCGTTCAACGGTCACTAGCTTCAGGAAATAAGATGATCAAAGGTGGTAATAAGTATATAAAATAGACAGACAATGTCTTAGACATGTCAAAGAATACTGTTGAACTTATATGTGTAGATATCCAAAGAAATGCAAATGGAGCCCCAACGCCGCCAACCCGAGTCATATGTCGTTCATTGTTTTCCGATATGAACAATAACCTAAAGATCATAGTCGTTATTTAGTTCCTGAGCATGTTAGCGATGATCATGACATAATTGTTGTTCAACTTACAGTAAGCAAAGAGTAAGATCACCGTGGATTCTCGCCTTAAGCTGAATCTCAATCTCAAGGTTCAACTCAAGATGCAGGGAGAGGGCATCACTCTTTCCACCACCGCCCTGTTGCTGCTGCTGCTGCATCTGTTGCTGTTGCTGCTGCTGCATTTGTTGTTGCTGCAATTGCTGCTGCTGAGCGTTGTAGTTGTTCTGGGCCATCTGGCTGTTGTCCTGCTCGTCATCGTAGTCTTCGAATCGGGCGCGTCGCTTGCGTCGCTCGGACTTTTGCTTCTTGGTCTTGGTCTTTCGCACGGGCTTCTCCTGCTCGAGCTGCTCCTCCTCGAGATCGCTTCTCTGCTCAGCCTGGTGGGAACACTGTTAGTGATTGAGCTACCCGTAAGGATACCTGGGTACATACGGATGATGACGACATATTACGGCCCGGAAATAAGATCAAAGTGTAGATGGGAGGAGGGAAGAAAGTGTTGAGATGAAGATGTAGAGAGAAGGATACAGAAAAACTCCACCAGAAGATAGAATATTTTTAAATAAGTATCAAGAATCAAAGCAGATTTCCTGATTTCTCCTTTCTCCGCAAAAATGCAAACCGGATCCATCATCGAGATTGGAAAGAGGCTGACGCGCGAATCGTCATAATAGCGACGCTGCCATGATTTACCGCTAGAATCAAGTTCTTGACCCCAGAACTTACAGGGGATGCGACCTTAAGGGTGCTGTGACGTAACGATGTGGCTGGTACGTAGGCCAATACATGAAACAAGACCTCGCTTTCAGATGCCATAACGTCGCTTTCCTTGGCATATGAAATAAACGCATGTTGCTCCCTTGTAATAATTGGACCTGTTAACAATTACGTTGTTCTTTTGGGCGGTTTTGGTGCAGGTCACGTGGGGGGCTCGTATATCGGGAGCCTTTGGTGTCGGTATGTCAAGTCCAGATTTCATACTGCACCCGGGGTTTAAGCAAGAGTTTCTGAAAACGCAAGCACCTTTCACGTGTTACCAAGTATGGCAAAAAAGGTCTCAATATCACGACTATCTCAAGTTGTAGACCCCCGAGTCCAGATTCAGTTACGTAGTTGGCGACTTGAGATCTCTGTCCGCTCAGCTTAGAGAATATCTCAATAGAGTGTCTGATCAAAGCGATGCGACTTAGAAAAAAAATCGATGCATACCACTGTCTTGCCATGATTGTTATTGGAAGCCTTCAACTCTCACAAATGATATGAATATTGAATTGTCAAGTCTCTTATTCTTGGCGCAAAATGACTCTCGCGTACAGATGATTGATCCTCTAAATTACACACTAATAAATATATTGATCTGTATCAGCATGAGAAAAGCTACTGAAATGTCTTGCCTTGAAGATATCTCTTAGTCATGGGCATGTTTGGGAGCCAATGAAGTTCGCCAACATGTCATCAAATATAACTATCCCGAAACCTTGATCCACTTGGTGAAAATTCAGCTCTATCAATTCCAAAGAATATTGATAAGCATTTATATAAGTGTGCTGTTGGTTCTGAAACCAACACGCCAAGATGCGGGGGGTTGACCGTTGAATCCTGTATAGATACTGAATTGGGCAATAATCCGAGAGTCGCTTAGTTGATTGTGCCATTGTTGGTGCTACTCTGAGTTGCTTTGCAGCTCGTTCTCGTAATCGAGAGATAAACAATCCTATGGCATCTGACTCTCTGACTCACGTCGTGATGCATGGCATGGGCCTATTGGATGAATTGCAATTTTTGGGGCAAGTTTGACTCACCTTGTTGAGATCGTCGTCGTACGAGAGGTATCGCTGCATTGATCTAATGAAATTTTAGTAGTGTCTTAGAGAAATACGTAAAAAATAACGCCTTATAAGATGGAACGGAAGCCTTATCTAGTTCAATTGCTGTGGCAGACTCACAAAGATTCCTATCAGAAATTCAGAACCCCAACTCGCTTTACAAGACAGGCTCCGTCAGCTTACCATACTTGAACTCAACATGACTCGAACTACTCTGCTTGACCGAGACTGTGTTGTCACCGATCGAGGAGGTATTATCGAAAATACGCACGGCGTACACATCGCCGTAACAGATACAGAGGGTAATATCCTCTTCTCAGCTGGGAACCCCGTTCGGGTCACCCATTCTCGATCCGCAGCCAAGCCTGCCCAAGCCGTAGCTGTGATCGAGACTGGCGCTGTCGATAAATTTGGCTTCGATGAGACTGACCTTGCTCTCATGTGTGCCTCGCACTCAAGTGAAGATTTTCACATCGCGCGCGCCAAGAATATGCTGAGCAAGATTAAAGCAGAAGAAGATAATCTTCGATGTGGTGATCATCCTGCAGTTTCTGAAGAGGTGAACCGTGAGTGGATAAAGACTGGGTTTGTGCCAACGGGAATCTGCAACAATTGCTCCGGCAAGCATGTTGCCATGATGGCTGGTGCTGAAGCGCTGGGAGCTGACGTCAAAGACTATCATTTGCCGAACCATCCTATGCAGCTTGAGGTCAAAAGAGTCGTCGACGACCTGGCACATGATCCGAAACAAGTGGAATGGGGTGTTGATGGATGTAATCTTCCAGCACCAGCATATCCTCTATTCTACCTCGCGCAAAAATTTGCAACCTTCGCCGCTGCCGTGGACGCTGTTGAGATATCGTCACCAACAAGTCAAAGAACCCAAAATTATGCACGCGTATTCAACGCCATGACGAAACATCCAGAGCAAGTTGGCGGAACAGGGCGCTTCTGTACAGTGCTCATGCAGACCTATCAAGGACAACTGTTTGGCAAAGTTGGTGCTGATGCGTCTTATGGAATAGGCGTCCGAGAGACTGAAGATACCCGGCGCCTTGGGGCGAAAGGGGCACTCGGAATAGCGGCAAAGATCGAGGACGGTAATCTTGAGATCCTCTATGCGGCTATTCCAGAGATTCTCGAACAGTTAGGGATTGGTACACCGGAGCAAAGAAGGAGACTGGATGGTTTTCATCATCTTCAGCGGAGAAATACTATGAATCAAGTGACAGGGCATGTGAGGTTCAATTTCAAAGTACGACCATTCGGGGATAGAGTAGACTAGATCGCTGGGTATCTCGGCACGCAATGAAGATATTGTGTTGAGCGGAATTGATATTGTACGAGTCACAAGGTGAAAACTGATTGGTGGTAAAAGAATATCCCGGGACTAAATATTAAGTGCAAGGGTCATGTTAGTCGACAAGCGTACACTGGTCTCCTGCTTCAAGTATGATATTTGCCTAAAGGCGATAGTAGCATTAGTGCCAGGGAATAGGAGCATTTGTGGCAAGCGTGTTCTTGCCAGATATTTCTAGAATTTGAACGTTTTATATCTCTTTGCCTGCTGACGCACCTATCTGGTCTGTCTGTCGTCCAGAGAAGCTTAGTTTATTGCAAAAGCCCCGAACCTTTCAGCATTCCTAATCCGAATGGCTTTAAATCTTAAGGAGAAATCTAAACAAGGATCTGAATCTCCTTCCCCTCGGGGTTGCTCCGCACCCCACAACTCAATCACCCCAGATCGACATCCTTTCCTGGGGCTAGTAATGCGGGGAATAGTAAATTAATATCATACCCCGTCAGAGCTACGATACTACGTCGAATAGATAACAGTTTTCTAGATTATCCTTGGTGGAAAACAATGCGGCCGTGGCAATGAAAATGACCCCTAGTTTGAGTAGTAGTCCGAGTTGAGAACAATATGCGTGAATGACTTATAATAAGACGTCTGATGGTCAAGTCTTGTTATCAGGGAAGTCAAGAGAGTTTTAGCGTCGTGACAGCCCGTTAGCGAAAGCGGCGAATCTCAATATGCTGTCGATGTCTTTCTTCCTCTTGACTGCGTTGGCTTGGACGACAAGTGCAGCTTCTCCTAAAGCCACAACATTAAACGGAACATACGTTGGCAAGAACCTACCCGGCTGGGACCAAGATGCCTTTCTAGGCATTCCATACGCTCAGCCCCCTGTTGGGAACCTCCGATTCAAGTGGCCTCAAAGCTTGGACAGTTCTTTCACAGAGGAACGCACAGCCACCGAATATGGAGACAGTTGCATGCAATACACTCAGAACTGGACTATGTCTGAGGACTGCCTTTCTTTGAATGTTATTCGACCAGCTGGAAAACCAAAGAAACTCCTACCAGTTCTGTACGTTCCCCAAACAACAAACACTTCCTTAAGACTAATAGTAAGAACACAGAGTTTGGATTTACGGCGGCGGTCTTTACGCTGGCAGCTCTGCCGACCCACAGTATAACCTCAGTGGGATTGTCAAAGTCAGTCAAGACATGAAAGAGCCTATTCTAGCAGTGAGCTTTAACTACAGACTGGGTACGTCCGGGTTCCGCTCGAAGCACCGCTACTAACTTTCTGGCCTTCAGGGATGTGGGGTTTTCTCCAGAATTTCAGCCTTCTGAAAGAAGGTAACGCCAATGCTGGCCTCCTAGATCAACGACTTGCACTGCGTTGGATCCAAGAGAACATTGAGGCTTTTGGAGGTGACCCAGAACGAGTTGTTGTATGGGGTGAGAGCGCTGGAGCTCAGAGCATTGCGTACCAGATGTTTAGTTACGATGGCCGAGATGACGGGCTATATCGGGGAGCTATACTTGAATCTGGAGGTATTACAGGCGCACAGGTATGAAAATCAACGGCACTATTGTCGCGTTTGCTGACTGACTTTATCCAGATTCATGATCTCAGTTACTACAATGTTGCTTTTGAAAATCTGACAAGGACTGTCGGGTGCTGGGACAAAAAGGATCAGCTTACGTGTCTCCGAGACTTGGATGAGAAGTCGCTATATGCTGCGCGACCTTCATTAACGTTCAACCCTTTGATTGACGGCACTTTCTTGACTGGTTACCCCAGTCAGCTCATCCGAGAGAAGAACTATCACACAGTGCCTCTTATAATCGGTGCAAACACGGATGAAGGATTCTGCATCGGAAAAGTCAACACGGATCAAGATCTCTTCTACGAAGCTTTTCGGTGGCGGAACTACGCTCTGAGCGCCCCGACGATCCGAAAGCTCATGGAACTTTATCCTGACGACCCATGCCATGAACCTCCCTACGCCATCACGAACTGCTCAAGGCAAGATGGAAACTATCAAGGACGGCGTGCCTGTGCTATTGGCGCTGATATAACCATGATCTCAGGACGAAGGAAACTCGCAGAACTATACGCCCAGTCTGAGGATGTGTACTCTTACCGGTTCGATCAAAAACCATACCTGAGAGCTGAGTGGGATGGTGTGAAGCATTTTGATAATGTTGCATTTAGCTTCCAGAATATATCTGGGTTGCTAGGTCCAAGTCCGCAGTACGATAGTCACGCTGTGTTGGCCAACACCATTGGACAGGCTTATGTGAGGTTCGTCAACAGTCTGGATCCGAATTACAACAAGGGGAAGCTTCCAAAATGGCCAAAGTACAGCAAATCAAAGCCCAAAAACATGGTGCTCAATGCTACGAAGAACTGGGTTGAGGATGATACCTGGCGGAAGCAGGGCATCGATTATATCAACTCCTATGAGGTGGCACGAGAACTATATGGTTAGAGATCGAGAGACTTGCCAAAAGATACCAGAACAGGAAATATCAAGTTGGAGGTATGACCTAATGAATGGCTTCGCTTAGCCCAACCAGGGGTTGGCACGCAACTCAAGATTTCAGTCTCAAGTGGTATTTCCATGGAACACATAGCCAATTTCATGATAGTTTAGGATAGTTTTAGCAAAGCTAGTCATTTATTTATTTCCGCCCCCTGGACGGAGGATCCTAGGTCCTCGAACGCCCTAAGGTCCTAGTTTCATCTGATGTCCAACGGTACTCGTATAGATCGGCGACGCCGAGGTTCGCTTCTAACAATGCGAGTATTACCCTTGCATATTCTTCCATCTGAACCTGCCTTGTAAGGCAATGCTAGCCCGGAAGACTCCAGCTACCGACACTATGAGAGTCAACCTTGTGTCACAACTCGAAGCAGTTAGGATTTTCGGAGGAGTTTCTGAGATTGGTAGTGTCTATAGACCGTGCAAACCTTGTATAGTGCACGGAATAAATATAGTCAAGTGTATCCTGGACTTTCTCAAACTCGCTTGCTGGGTATTTGTAGCACGATTAAACTCTATTTTGAACTCTCCAAGATTCTCTGGTCCAAGACTGTACGGGCCACTTCACTTGGCACTCTTAAACTCTCTAATAATTAGTATGGACCTCCGTAAACACAGTAGACATACCATAACAGCGCTAAGGGATTTAAACATCCCCATGAATGCCACGCTTCTTGCTGTGGGGAAATAAGCTTCACGGAATGCCGAGACCCATACCGAACAACAAGGGGTCAAACCCTTGTTTGAAATACGAGTGGGTATTCCAGCAGGAAACAAGGGGATGATATAATACCTGAATCATACCCTTTCAAACCTGCTCTCCTCAACGGCGACTACCTTTACTATGACTGTAAATTCTGGCCAATATGACTGGCAAAGTCGATAAACTCATCTCATCCGTGACACTGGCTGGAAGCCTGTTATCTTGCGTTGCCACGACATGTGTACTTATCTCGTTCATCATATATCGTCGGCATCTCCGAAACTTTCGACATGTCCTCGTGTTGAATCTTATGGTTGCAGGTGCGCATATCTTCCGCTACTGTCGACTAGAAATCTAATACTATTTCTTAGAGTTTATCAACACTCTCAACAATTCAATATCAGGCAGCATATTCCTCAAGACTGGACAGCTCCAAGCTGGGATACCATGCGTCATCAATGGGTTTATTGGCCAATTGTCAGTTTCAGCAGCTGACTTTTCAGTCTTGGCTATTTCGGTTACAACCCTGCTCACCGTCAAGAGGATGCTGTACATACCGACAACTTCAAGAACGAAGAAAGCATTAATTTGTGCCGCAGTATGGACAATGCCTCTCATCACAAGTATCATACCAACTGCTGTGGGTGAGATGAACCCAGTGGGCGGGAACTGGTGCTGGATATCAGCAACCCGGCCAGATTTACGCTACGGTATGACGCATGGTTGGCGCTTCTTCGTTATTTTCACTACTATTGCTATCTACATCCACATCTGGATTTACCTAAGAAGACATCTGGGCTCAAAACCAAAACAACCTCGACAGCCTCTAACTTTCTCTACGCACAACACCAATACACTCTTTTCCAAAAGCTCTAAAGACGCCGGGTTCCAGGTTATGCAAGAGGACGAAGTTGAGCTGGACACTTTCAAGACAAGATACGGGAATATTGATACTCCCATTTCGCCCATATTTGAGCGATGGAACAAGATAGACGAAGTTGAGGATATGGAAAGAAAAGGTGAGAGCGAGGCTAGCAATAGCAGAGCAAGGGGAGAGTCTGTCCGTCATCGGCCAACATCGTCAAGAAGAGGAGCGGAGATGGCCTATACAGGACTTGCTAACACTGAACCAACCGAAGCATTACCGATTCCGCAGCACCAGATCAACGTATTACAAACCAATGCCAGCGAGTTTCCTCAGCGCCGGGCCACCCATGATGTTGAAGTCGAAATCAAGCGGATGATGTTACTGAATGGGTATCCGGTTATGTATGTTCTACTCTGGATTCCGGGGCTTACAAATCGACTACTGGAAGCGATTCAGACGCCGGTGTCAGATACGACGATTGCTGCTCTCAATACCTCAACGCAGTTTATCGGCTTTGCGAATGCAGTTACTTATGGATTTAATCATCATCTGAGGGATAGGCTGGATGCGCTTTATTGGACGCCTATGATTATGAGAATGAAGAAGCGATTTAGACAATAATATCATGTATGTATTTTTATGAGCACGAAGATTATTAAGTAAAAGACCATTTGTCGAGGTTGTATATTAAGAAGACATTCTTTGAAAAGTTGTTAAAAAGCAACACCACTCAAGGAAATACCAGCCGCAAGAATAAACTTGGGATAGCTGTCAAATGTAATTGAAAGACATGCTATACCGCTCAAACTTGACTATAAAGTAACTTAAAGAGATTCTCTGATGGAGAGTCCTTCAGGTCATAGCCTAAGAGCTATAATTTCAAAACAAGTGAAAAAGGCATATCAACTGAATGCTAAACGAGGAAGTTATCGACGTCGAGCAGGTCCAAGTAACCTCCATTGAAGAAGAAGTCGAGATCAAGAGATTCGACTTGACCTCCAGCCCCAGAATTGTGACATGTCTTGTTGGCGCCGGTGCTCTGAGTAGCATGACTATGAAACTGCGACTCTTGCCGTACAACCTCGACCGAATTAACGCCATCTACCCTCAAGAAATTGTCCCAAGCCCGTTCAACACTGAGACGAACTGCCACGGAATACGCATTCGATTCATTGCAACGACGCTTCATTTCTTGCAAGGCAGAATAGAGCTCACTTTTGGCTATCGCAGGGGGCAGCTCATCGTATTGGCCGAGAATAAGCAGGGAGTAAGCAACGCAGAGGGAGTGGAATTCGGGTAAGTCTCCAGAGCTTGAACTTGGGATAGCGATGAATGCCTGTATGACTCGGAAGCTGAGTTCGTATACGTGGCCTTGGAGGGACTTTGTGGAAGGGTCTTGGAGATTCACCGTAGAACTGCGGGACGTCTGTGGCGAGAGCGATGAGGCGAGATTCAGTACATCTGCTTCGACCCTATCCAGAGTTCGTTTTGCTAGGATGACGTTGGCAATACAGTAACTAAACTTCAGCATAAGACCTGTAGGTAGGTCTTGCAACCATTAGCAACCAGAGTATTAGTAGATTATCTTGAATTCCTTACCAAGGAGATATCCATATTGCTGCTTCCAAATTGCAAATTTGGAGCTGAAACCATCGTTTGTGAAGGTAGGCTTAACGCAGTCTTCTTTCTGGAGTGTACAGTAAAGTGAGATCTCAGCAAGCAGCATCGCGTCGCGCATTGTGGTCTGCTCGAAATTGAGTAGATTTCTGCACTGGCTGAAGTACGAGCTAGGTAATATGGATGGTCTACCTGTAGTAGCTGACCAACTTTTGAAATTATCATCAGCTTTCTGGCTTTTCATAAACAAAGCTATGAGGCTCACTCACTGCAGATGGTTCAAGCATATGTTTGCCCAGACTCTCATGGATCGAAGGTCCAGCTTTGTGGAAGTCCCAGCATTGGTTCGCTGATGAATATCTGAGAATTGGATACACAGCATCGCCTGCTGTGAGCAAATACCACTCAAAAGCCAGCTATCGACATATTCAGCCTCGCACTAGATCTATCAGCAAACATACATTCAGACAGCACTGGAGGTCTTACCGATGGTGATCCGGCGAAAAGAGAGCAAATGAGAACACCAGTAATTTCTTCAAGATGTAAAGGGCTACCCAGCACTACCTGACCAAGCATGTTTCGCATATGCTCGTAGACTTGCCTGTGCTTCAGGGCATCTGTCTGGCTCGTGTGGGTAAACCTCATCTCATGCGAGCACAGCACAGCATGGAGAAACGGTGATGTTTGAATCAAAGAGCCTCTAGTTACCAGATCGCTCTCATCATTTATAAAAAGAACGTGGCGACGTCGTCGAATAAAGCTTTGAGCTGGTATCAGTAGGAATTTGAGTCTTAATGGGAGACAGAAACCTCTTACGATTTGACAAGGTTTTCAGCAGTTGCGGCATTAAGCATACCCATGTGTACAACATCCTCTTTCGTGTGGAAAGCTCTTCTCAAATCGCCAGTCACCTGGCAGGCGACACGCCGAATGACTTCAGCTGGAGCAGCATGAACATGTTGATCCGCGGGCTCGATCTCGTCCATCAACACACGACTGTTTGTCGATGCTTGAGGAGAAGCACTTTGCTCGACGACACTTTGCTGCGCTGACTCGCGTCCTGATTGGAGCCTTATTAGCTGGGCTCTTATATCTTGCATAGAGCTTTCCAAGTGCAGCACTTTCTGATGTAAACTATCCAAGGTTAGGACTAGGAGGAATGTTGGCTAGACTGAGAGTCATTAGTACCTTTTCACGAGATCTTGCTGATGGGCCGTTTCTTGAGTCCCATATGACTGATCCAGGCTATCGCTTCGAAGGCAGGGTATTCTCAAGTTTCGACATCTTGAGCAAGTGTCGGAGCCAAAGTCCAGCTCGCATCTGCATTTTAGTCGGCGGCAAGCGTCACAAGAGAGGATCCGTCGACGTCGCTTCTTGGAGGGTTCATTTTCAACTGGAGTAACTGATACTGATTCCTGTACTCCAATTGAGCCAGTTGCCGAATCCTCACGTGCTCTTTTGTCAGTCATTGTCGGGTATCAAGAGGTAATAAATATGGAGAGAAAACCCCGCAAGCCGTCGGAAATCGGCGGAGGATAGGCACTGGTCAAGCGCACACCGATTTAGGATTCAATTACAAATCTAAATTTTAATCCGGTATGGTGTAGTGGCTAACATTTCGCGCTCTCATAACCTGAGAGATCAGTTCCGCGGAGCCCAGGGTTCGATTCCCTGTACCGGAGACTCATACCCATTTCTTTTTGTATATACATTACATCTCACCTTCAGTGTTTGGTGGCTAAGTTTTAGCATTGGCTGTTTATATGTTTATTATTGGACTTAATTCCCAATGCTCAGTCTTGTATTATTGAGTAATGTAAAATTATAAAGAATATATTTTTAATTTTCAAACAACTTTGTATCGTTGGTCTTCGAGAAGTTGTAACCATTCGAGAGTCAATATACAAGAAAAAGACTGGTACTTAACCACGAGCCTTAATTACAGCCAGAACTTAAAAAGACTAGTGTAGTTTATGAGCGAAAAGAGATAAAAAGACCGTCCTCCCAAGTGTCGTCAACAAAAGGTATTAAGTTAGCCTGATGCCCAAACTCCTCCAGCACGAATCGATCATCCCCAAGTACGAGCCCATCGATTTCTGAGGAAAAGTTGCTTCTTGCCCCTGAAGGCCCAGCAAATTTGCCAACTTCCGGAGACACTACAACTTCGTGTTTAGGTCTTCCGTCTTGCACACTGACATTCCTCTCACTCTCGCATACTTCTTGCCATGTCGATGGGTAACCGACCGGAAGAGGACCTGGTATCTCGGCCTCATCGCCCTCGGAAAACTCGAGCCTCAAGTTGAAAGGCCAAGCGCTCGATCTGATCGAAACAGACACTCCTACCTCCGTTTCGCATCGTCCATAATTCACAATGCTTGGTCCCGCCTGCATCGATTCCCAGCCTCCTTTAGGATAAACGATCCGGCGGACACGGTATGCAAACACAAAATCTGACGACTCGCCATATGTTTCTTCATCGTATATATCCCTGGATATGCTGAACTGCGGTCCGCCATCGAATGGCGCGCCCAAGCTTTCACCACCAAATCCAACTCTTGCACCACCCCCAACACGCCTTGAGGAGGAGATGGAGCCGACTGCACCACGCGCTATCTTGACGCCTGTCACCATGAACAGACGCTGCCTGCGCTTGACGGCCTCAACAGCAACGGCTTTGACACTCTCTTTGACATAATCGTCTGTTGGCTCTATGGAGTACGTATCTAGTCTCTCGCATGTGTGAGACACATCGTTGGCGTTGCTCCAGTCAAAATTAGATTCTGCTGTAACGCCTACAGCCTGGAGGAAATTGGCCCAAATCCCCAATGAGCCACTGTTTTCTCTGCCTCTGCCAATATGCCAAGGGGCTTTAAAAGTATGGTTCGTTTCCATGTCTTCAGGAATAGGGAGAGGCGGTCCACAGAACGAGCCGGGATCCATTGGGTGTTTCCAAATATGACCAAGGCGAATTGCCTTATCAGGCTCATAGTCGAGATTTGGAGCGCGTATATAGATCAAGGCTGACTTTTTGTTCATGTTGTGTGTTTGTTGCTGGCCCGGATAAGTAGAGTAGAGAGGAGAAAGAAAATGCTATACAGCGATGATCTATGAAAGGCGATAACACCTATATCCATGCGATTGAAACGTTCTTGTTGATTTGAAGAATGACGTAGCTCAAGAAGGAAGCTCCTTTTTCTGACGGATCTTTGATCGGAGGCCTATAGACTTGTGGCTTGAGGCGGCCAACCAATGGATGGATGCATGGCTAGAACATTATGGGCTGAGGCTATGCCATACCAGTAATTCTGAAGGTCTCTAGCTTCGTTTCCCCTGTACCTTTAGGCTCATAGGTAAATCGCAAGGCGTCCAGCAAGGCTGTAACGACAGGTACTGGGAGAACTGTGACATACATAGTGTTGATAACCTACAACTTCAAGACTCAACTGAGGAATGTCCTGGTAAGATGCATTTATAGTTAAATTTTCTTTTCTTTGAAGTTTTGTCTAACTGTTTATTTTCTTGTTTGCTCGACCAGCCTGTTGTTCGTTTATTGATGAAGCATCCAGATTCATCGAGCCCTGTGGCTTATAAGCTTTATGCCTTATTTCTCTTACCTGATCGTAATATAATTGTACTAAATAGATTTGCCATGTTAACCCATGGTGATTGTTAGAATGGGCCATTTGAGTACTTGACTTGGACACTCGATAGTCAGCCAGTGGCCCACGTGGCTTCGAACTAGACATATTGATGCAGTATCCTGTGCTTTTGATTTCATTGATCATAGATATTAAATCAAGTATTTGTTCGAATACTTTTTATGGCTCGCTTTGGAAACTTTAGCCGACAGCTCGTCGAAAAAGGCTAAAACAACGACCACCTTATTTTTCCCCATAGTAGCGGTTTATCCCGGCCCAGAGAATCAGACATAGTCTGGGGCAACTCGATTCTAGACTGAGCCATATGCTCCTAACGGGACTAGACTAATGGGTTTTTACGTAGTAGATTGATCCAATGTCTATGGAAGTTACCAAAATAAGCTATCCGTCGGATAATTGTTCCGGGATCTGGAGCCAGCAACCGGGCACTAACGTATGAAAGCCGAGTTCGGATGTTTTGTAAGTCAGACTCCCACGTATGAAGTATATCGGGATTCCGAATTTCCGATAACAGCCGCATCAATGGTCGTTTCTGTGTGTCATTAAACTGATATTGGTCTCATCCTCGGTTCATGGGTTCAGAGGACAAGGTCAAAGTGCGGATCTTTTAGGATGTCGAGATTTGACCTGAAGGAATAAGGTGCAGGCATACAGAGCTTGGCTTGCAGTTAAATGAAAACCAAAGGAGTTCTAGATACTATATATGCTTAAGCTTAGGCGTCCTTTGAAGCTGCTAGGTTCTTAATCAGTCTATTCAAAATACGTCCCACTGTCATAGCTTTACGAAGAGCCTCAAATAATTTGCCGTGCACCACGAACATTCTACAGCCCACCTAGTATCCGTCGAATCTGCGATACCCCCATGCTCTAGGCTCGATTAACTCAATGATTACTCCACAGGATCCATTGGCCTTGAATAGCCTGGCCTTGTTATCCCGAGGGCCAACCTTGCTTATATATACCCACCCAGTTCATCTCGTGCAGACTGTTAACCCTTCGACATTTTCTTTAGCAACATCAACATCTTGCCAAGTTAGCTTCTTTCCTGGAGTCAAGTTATTAGTTTTGACTTTCGACTCAACTTGGTCGTCCCAAGCTATTCTACTTCTGTTTACAGTAACTCGAATTTATGCAGTGAGATAGAGTAGGATTATACCGTTAACGTCAAAACCACAATCCTCTCTCTCTCTCTCTCTCTCCTCTCCATGACTGCACACTCAGTATCTTTCACGAAACACGATGAGAGGATCCTTATCTCAGAGCACCACAGGCCATTAGGAGACAGGATAGGCAATCCGGTATGGCATTTTGGCGCTGGATCATACAGACAGCTAACAAGGATCAGGCGCCTCTTGCGATGGGCGGCTTTGCTACAACCTTATTGTCAGTTTCGTTGGCGATGATGGAGTTCCGAGGTATCTCCTTACAGACTCAATTTATCGGAGACCTGTGTTTTGTTGCCTGCATTGGGTTACTTATCTCTGCCCAATGGTCAATGCTCAAGGGCGATACCTTCTCATATACTGTTCTAACAACCTTTGGTAATCTAGAAGACATGTTTCCCAGGCGATAGTGAAGCTATGCTAACATAGTCAAGCTCTCTTTTATGGAGGCTATGGTGCAACACTACTCCCCTCATGGGGCATCATCGACGCTTACGGAGGAGTCGACACACCTCAATACAAAAATGCACTTGGATTCTTTGTGTTGATATGGGCAGTGTTCAATGTCTTCTTTCTCATCGCTTCGATCCAGCTGTAAGTCTGCCTACCCTGGCCTCATACTCTCCTACTAATTGCCTACCAGCAATATTGTGTATATCTGCATTTTTATTTGCATTGAGTTATGTCTTGTATTTGACGCCTCGTCTTACTTTGCTTCCGCGGATGGGAACGCTGCGCAAAGCAAAGCGTTGATGCACGCCGCCGGAGTGTTTGGCTTCATAGCAGGTCTACTCGGCTTTTACACTGTAGCTTATCACCTTTGTCAAGAGGTACTGCCATTTCCTGTTCCAATGGGCGATACTTCTGCTTGGTTTCAAGCTCGTCGCGAGAGAAAGACGCTCAATCCTTCCAGTGTCTAAACTAATGATCGCCTCGACAGGTAAGGGGGGATAGTGGATAAGTATTAGCTGTTGGGATTGTGTACATTAGACATGGAGAGCTTGATAGAGAAAGGCATCTAGTCAAGTTAAATAATTGTATAAAACTTTATAGGAAAGAAATCCATGACACCGTCCCAGCCTACTAAGCTATCTGCGCTCGATACTTGTGTAGGGTCTCATGCTTGACGAGGCAAAACGCATTTCCGTGCTCGAGATCGCCGGTCTCTACCTCCAGTAATGTTTCTCTCGGATCCTAGACTGTTTTTAAACATCTGAAGGGTAGATTTTCGCCTTAGATACTCAATAAAACACAATCGCATCATCTCCGCACTTCAGCATTGTGCTTTCCCGTTTGGTTCAGAATGGTCGGCAAATCGCGTCCTATGGCCTCATTTGCAAATCCACATCGTACGAGTTACTTTAGAACCTATCTATTTGTTTCGACAAGATAAAGAGATAGCGGAGGATGTACTGTGCAGCAGTTTAGTTTGCTGTTATCAGGAGACTGCAAAGAGTGAACTAAGAGCAAGACAGATGGGGAAGCAGTAGATATGGGTTCATGTTGTTACGTAAATAGAGATTGACATTGAATTTTCTCGCATGAATACATATTATCTCTATTTGACAACCCGCTCCAGTCTGGGTGCTCTTGTCTGGTACTCTGCTCTGTCAAATTTACAAGACGACATGATGAACGAGATCGTCCACTGTTACTTTGGATTGCAGCAATCTCGATTAGCCGATGAAGGTGTTTATTTGCCGAGTTTAGCAGCAACAGCGTCGTACTCCTTCTTGGTAAGGGGTGTCACGGAGCCATGCTTCAACCCTTTGGGAAAGTTGGGAAAGTCTGACTTCTCCCAGTCCGGAGAAAGAATATTGGAAGTTTGGAAAGGGATATACTGAGTGTAATCATCGAGCAGAAGATGGTATAGTCCAGGTGTGCGAAGATCAGCAAATGCACCTGGGCCTTCAAGGGGGGATTCGGGTCGGACGTAGCCTGGAACACGGGTCCAAGTTCCGAAAAGACCGGTCGTTGTGGTCTCCTGATACACTTTGTTAATGGTCTCGTTCTTGAGGAAACGTGCGAAATGCCCCGGTTTGCCTAGGTACAGAAACTCCTGATCGATGAGGCCAGTATCCTCAGGGGCATGGTAATCCTTCGGTGCGCTGAAAGTCTTGAAGTCTTTGGTAGTAGCATAGCGAATGCGATCGAGAGTTGCGGTGCCTTTATGTTCCGTGTCAGAAGCTGCATAGTGTCTGGCTGCCCAGAAGACATAGTACTGGTTTGTAGGATCATCCCAGACCACAGAAGGTGCCCAGGCCATGCCAGCTGTGTCTGACTCTACACTATTCAGAATTAGCGAGATGTCACATGCGAACCAAGCATCTTGTATCTTACATTCTGAGTGAAGGCTTGGACCAATTGACGAGGTCTTTCGAAGACCAAACAACAAGACCCCGACTTCCATTACGTGTGACAAGATCCCATGAGAAACCTGGGGCGTTAATGTCCAGATCTTAACATAGCCTGTTAGTAATGTGCCTACTGAGAATGTTTCAGTAACCTACCAGTGGCGATGGTAAAGTACTCGGATCTGGCAGTATTGGTCGTGAGAAAGATGTCCCTAACACCTTTGGTACCAACATTTGAGGTCAAGACAGGCTTTCCTCCGTTGAGGAAGTTAAAGCTCGAAGCCGAGTTGCCGTCTGACAGGTGCCATTGAACTTGAGGGGTCGGATCACTAAAGGTAGAGATGAGGTAGCCGACATATTTGCTGTTCGCGGATCTTGGACGGTCGGCAGGAATGGCTTCAACAAAAGAAGATGCTGAGAGTGCCGTTGCGAGGAGCGTAATGACACGCATATTGGATGTGTCTTGAGACGATGAGTAGGGTTCAAATTCAATATGTTCGACCTATTATAAGTCAGGACAGGTCTTATATCTTGCCGCCCATATCATCAGTATACAAAGGTAATTAATTGTCTTTATATAATTTGTTCATGCGTAGCAGGGACGAGCCTTCGCATCTCAGAGGTCCCCTGCACAAGTCCCGATGGCTGTGATCAGTCCAATAGCCAACCTTATGCAGGCCATCCGCGTATTCGATCGATCCGTACAAATCATATTCACCTCTCAATTATGCCTCGGGTAGAGGACGGGAAGCCATTGTTTCCAGTGTCGATCTTTTGGTCCCGGCTCATAACCCATGTAGCTTAGTTGTTGAAGCGCTCCAGTGAACAGGCGGCGCATAAATGAATGAGGGGGTGAAGATGCGATTTTCAATAAGCTTAAAACCCCATGGAGAAACATCGCAAGCTGGGGAAGTTCTATGATTAAGACGAGTTAGGCAGCTCCTATTGATGTACTGGCGCTCGAGTCGGGCGACAGCATGAGGCTTTGATGATCGATACTAAATGGTGAGATTACAATTGCTCAACCTCCACTACTAGAGGCTTAAAACAAACAACAGCGAACTGAACAGACAACTCGATCTCAAGTCAAATATATTATTCAGGTGCTGCGGTTTTAAACATACAACATCGCTACTTTCCGTAGACTTAGAGCATATCGCAGTTCTCCGAAGGGCATCAGAAGCCATGAGCTTGAAGGGACGAATAGCGGGCTGCCAATAACAAAAGCAACTGAAGGATGAAAGCATAGCCTCTCTAATAAGACTACTAAAATACAATTGGAGCCCCAGAGACACCTTGTAATTGGCCAAGCAACTCACACAATCAGCCTGCTATTGGAAGCGTGAGGCGAGTGGCACTCGGGTTCTTGATCCTGATGCTCATATTTAGGTAGGTTTTGGATGATCCAGATGATCTCAGACGCTCGCCGAGTACCTGACTCAATTCTTCCGCCTAATTCAACGGTAAGAAGTCAGTCATTTAAGGAGCGGAGCAGGTAGCTGTAGGTAGTAGGTAGTAGGGATCTACTGATACAATTCGCGATGGAGTCACGCTTGAGACTCGGTTATCGGCGTAGGCAAAACGGCTTCTTTATCTTAGCAAGGCAGCAAGAACATGTCGCTGTTTACCGCATCATTTAAAACCAAGTGCATATAGTTTATCAATTTTTTCTTTTGTTATATTGTCTTCACTTCTATTATCATCATCGACGGTTATCGGCCGGGTCGGTCGATTGCAAATACAGTGTATCACAGTGCCCATCGCACCCATTCCCATTTTGGGCAAAGCTTGGATTGCGTGCTTAACGGCGATGAGGGATGAAGAAGACGACGAGCAGCAGTCAGTCGATTCTCCTCTTTCACCTCATTATTCACTCTTCGCACGTCTTCGTGTAGAATGCGGGTCTTATTTGATCAAATTGGTCCATTCTATGCTAATATGAAGTGCATACTTGCTATACTGAGATCATCCTCTGTCCAACCTCCACTCCCATTATCTACCATCAAAAACAATCTGAGCAATTCGAATTAAAGGAGAGCTCTCAATACTTGCGGCGCTAATTACAACAAGGTCATATCTCATCAGTTCGTGGTTACCACGGCCGTCCCTTCGTCAACTACTCCTTCAGCAGCCGCCCATAAGCCGAGTAGTAGTGACAACCTGGTACATGGCTTTTCCGCCCTGTCTTCTCGTCAAAGATATGGCATCCTTTTTTAGCTACGTTGGGGGGAGTGTACACTGCAAAGTTGCAGGTTAGTTTCTGGGACAAGTGTCGTGGATTAAGGGGATTGCCTACAGTGGAGGGATACAGCAAAGTCGCTACCCCTGTTGGATACACGATGCAGACCTAGTTCGTCTGCCATATATGCGACGGAGTTTTCTGTATATGTCCTTTCCCCAATGATGTTCATTGGTTTGTCTTGTTCATCTTCGTTCGGAAATGCGTATCGAGTCTCGGTGAGGTTGCCCTTCAGAATCTTCATCAGGCAGTGGGCGTTGCCGTGGTCGTGGATAGGGGACCCCTTTCCAGGAGACCATACGAGAACAAGCTAGCAAGGAGTTAGTCACGGTTGGAAAGGGTCAAAGTTGACTCTAGCAAGCTTACCAAATTACTCTTGCCATTACCCTCGTCAACGAGATTACGGGTATATCCCCTACTGCGATCACCGAAGGCATAGGGCTTCCACATGTTGTCGGAGCCATCATATCCTTCCATCAGTTGTTGAAGGAAGTCAACATCAACATCATCAGAAGTCAGGCCCGATGATGGACCAAGGGCATCCTTTAGTCGCACCACGAGTTCGTCAAAACGATTTTGCTGGCAGGGACCCACGTTGGGGATTGTGCTGTGGCTGACGCCGAGTGCAGAGGGCTTGGTGAAGATACCGATGGCCATGATTGCTATGCTGTCAATGATGCTTGGTTGTTTATGATGATATTGATATTCTGCCTCTTGAATATATGGTATCTGAGAAGAGGACAACAAAGGCTCTGGAATAAGGGGCGGGGTCGACACTGCATGGCCATCCCCTTCCTTATTCCTATCGGTCAGATCCGGTACTGACAAGCCGGCAGATAGTGTCACCGACATCTTGCTGTGGGTCGTAGATTGCAACCGACATCATATCTTGTGGCGGCACAGATAGGTTCAGTCGGCGAACGACACAGCAGCGCTGGTCCTGTGAACCGATTCAAAGATTCTGGTTGGATGCAACAACGCTAACAAACCCCCGAGAATCCAACAACGTACCTGAGGTACCTTGCTGGATACGAGCTAGGTACTAAGATACCGCTTTGTCTGTATAACAAAGAGGTCACTTATTACGAGTCTGGAGACGTGACGAGGGAAATCGCAATTAGACACGAGCGAAGTGCTCATGGGGACTTCTCGACAAGCCGGTTTATGTGCAAACTAATACTTCTTTTTTTCTCGGGGACTCAAATTCGCAATATTGCGACACCCGCTATCGCCGACTTGAGCCACATGTGGACCCATTTGACTTTAGTCATTTGGCAGCTTGGAATTCATCTGGGCGGGATTAGCGGTTCTCGGTGACTAGGTATGAACAAATCCATCATCGCCACGGCTGTACCGGCTTCGTCAAGGTCTAGAAAGCAATAAAAACGATTTTCCTTCTCAGCTTATTCCCATGTTGAAACTTATTTCCTTCTGATTAAGACATTGAATTGCAATCTACATCATATTGGGTTCTCAGATTTGTGCCATATTAGCGGCTCTAGCGATCTACCCTCCATTCTGATTGGCCTGTGAGCCGGAAACTTTAGCTTTGCATTGTCACATCCAGCGATCAGCAGCTCACGTAACATCAGACACCCTTGAATCCTCAAGAGCCGGCAATATGTCTGAATGTACCACTTCAACTCCGAGCGGCGCGGTATGTAGCGGCTCTGTTCCTAAGCCTTGCGAGTCGACTCTGCCGTGTAAGGAGAATATTGGCTGGAGGAGACTTGTACGCAATTTCACACCATCGTAAGTCATTTATCCATTTTGACAAGGGTTGACCACTAACAGCGTCAACAGATGGTTCGCCGTTTGTATGGGTACAGGCATCGTTGCCATATTGCTTCATAACTTTCCTTACCAGGCAATATGGCTTCAGTATATCTCTTACATTTTCTTCGCGCTTAATGTTGTTATGTTTACCGTCTTCCTCGGTATAAGCATTGCACGTTATGCTTTGTACCCAGAGATTTGGTCGGCGATGCTGGCCCATGCTGGCCAGAGTCTGTTCCTAGGATGCATGCCCATGGCCTTCGCAAGTGAGTAACACATTCCTTAGGCTAGGTGAGTGCTGACGTTTTGATAGCTATCATCAACATGATGGTGTTCTGCTTACAGCCATGGGGAGAATGGGTAATATATCTAGCGTGGGCATTCTGGTGGGTTGACGTTTGGCTCTCCGTTGCCACCTGCATCACGATGCCCTTCATCGTCATGCACCGCCATCGTCCTGGCCTCGAAAACATAACTGCTGCACTCCTGTTACCCATCGTCCCAGCAGTGGTTGCGGCTGCTACTGGAGGAATCGTCGCAGAGGCTCTTCCCAATCACCACCATGCGCTTACAACTCTGGTGGCCTCATATGTTCTCTGGGGCATCGGCGAGTTGTTCTCGGCCTGTGTTTTAGCGTTATACTTCCATCGGCTGACCATTCACTCACTTCCTCCGAAGGAGGTGATAACCTCGTCTTTTCTCCCAATAGGACCGCTTGGTCAGGGAGCTTTCGGCATTCAGCAACTTGGCAAAGTTGCTATGCAGGTGCTCCCGAAGACCAATGCTTTCGGTGATGTTGCGGTTCGAGCTGGTGAGATACTCTATGTCCTTGGAGTATTCCTCGCCCTCATCATGTACGGTTTTGCTCTGGTATGGCTGGCTTTCGCCCTCATCAGCATTGCTACAAAACCCCCGTCATTCAGTATTGGCTTTTGGGGATTTACTTTCCCACTCGGTGTATTGGCAACCTGCTCAAACTTGTTAGCAGAAAACCTTGATAGCGAATACTTCAAAGTTTCCACGGCGGTAAGGAACTGAACAAGCTTTACTTATGAGTTACTAACACGAGGATAGATGATAGCCCTCTCTGTCATATTGCTATGGATTGTGGTTGCGACTCGAACCGCCAAACTTGCTATCACAGGCGAAATGTTTCACGCACCTTGCTTGAAGGATCTTCGTGACAAGTCTCAAGCTGCAGGTTCAGACAGAAGAGTCTAGGCGACTTTAGCCTGTCTTGCATCTAACAGCTTGGCCATGTACAATAAATTGATAAACAGGGGGTGGGGACTTAATTTACGACTTGCTTGCCCGGAATTCCGACGCCATTACATATAGAGCAAAATAGTTGTATCGTATCTTTATTTTATCTGCTCAGGCTGCTTTTGACTTCTCGAGACCTGGCCATTCTGCTCCAGATCATACAGTGTAAGCTGCTATCTAATCGCTGCCCCTCCATTGGTGATGCGTGACGATAGCGCAAAGCTCCACTAAAATTCTCGATTCTAGAGGGCGGGGCAACACTGCTTTTCCCCAGATGTCTCTTCAATTATTTGTGTGTTTGCTCTTCCCATATTATTCCCATCGCAAATTCCAAGGGATAGTCGGGCAGTTGGCAGATTATCACAATGGACTGGGCAAATTACTCGTCGCCTTCGCGGCTCGACTCCTTTGTCGATGGTGAGTCTCGTCGCTTTCCCATGGTCACAAATCTGGCCGCTGACTCTTACAGATCTGGTCGATGTCTGGCATCTTCACCGAACTCCAATTCTCCTAACCCTCTGTGTTATCCTTGTCGCGATTCGAACATACTTCCATATCAATGGTCAAAAGACGGAAATAGTTGCATTTAAGAAGGTTTACGATGAGCCTGCCGAGCCCAAGGTTGTCGTCGAAGAAAAGACCCCCACCATCGAGCCAGTCGAAGAGAAAAAGAATGTTAGGTCTCAGGGCCCTCGAAGGATCAAGGGTGGAATAGCGAGGAAGCCATCGAAGAACAAGGAAGAGGAGAAGGATACTACCCGACCTGTCGCACCTTTGGTCTTTTTCTCCTCCATTACAACCAAGACAGCCAAGATTGCCGAGGCGTATATTGCGGATTTCTGTGGAAAGCTCGATGAGTTGTCCAAGCTATCCGGTCGCCAATTTCTCAAGCCTGAACTTCGAGACCTCACCGAAATTGATTTCGATGATTATTTCCTTGCGCCGTACAAGGGCCACGGTGACGCCGATCTCTTCTACCTGTTCCTGATTCCTAGCTACAACATCGACACCATCAACGACACATTCCTTGAGCACCTCCAAGAAACCCATCATGACTTCCGAGTGGATACCGCTCCTCTGTCAGGTATTCTAGGTTATTCGGTATTCGGTTTCGGCGACAGTGAAAACTGGCCTACGGAGGTGGACGGTTTCTGTTTTCAGGCTATGGAAGTCGATAAGTGGATGGCTAAGCTTACTGCTAGAAAGAGAGCGTACCCAGTTGGAATGGGTGACATGAAAAGTGATCACGAAGAACGCCTACAAGAATGGAGTAAGGGTGTGCGAGAGGTCATTGAGCATGTCGCACGTACTGGAAGCTTGGGCGAAGGAGTTCCTGGTAGCGGAGCAGCCGAGGAAAGCGATGTTGAAGACATCGCAGAGGACGAAGATGATGGCGAAGTTGTCTTTGACGACGAAGAACCCAAGAAGAAGTCGAAGAGTTCAAGAGATCTGGATGATGTTGAGGACCTGGGACGCATGATCAAAAAGGATGACGGTTCGACGACTCAAAAAGCACCTCTCGCTGTTGATTTCACTACTTATGGTTCCTCCACAAAGAAGGCAGTCCCCCAAGGTCCCAAAGAAATGGTTGCAAAGGAATCGCCAACATACAAAGCTCTCACCAAACAAGGTTATGCAATCGTGGGATCTCATTCCGGAGTCAAGACTTGTCGGTGGACAAAGTCGGCTCTCCGCGGCAGAGGCTCATGTTATAAGTACTCTTTCTACGGAATCAAGAGCCACTTATGCATGGAAACGACCCCTTCACTGTCTTGCTCGAATAAATGCGTTTTCTGTTGGCGTCACGGCACAAATCCTGTTGGAACAACATGGCGTTGGGTCGTTGATCCTCCTGAATTGATCTTTGAAGGAGTCAAAAAAAACCATTATCAAAAAATCAAGATGTTGCGCGGTGTTCCTGGTGTGCGAGCGGAGCGATTTGCCGAAGCTATGCAGATCAAGCACTGCGCCTTGTCACTTGTTGGAGAGCCAATCTTTTACCCCTATATCAACGAGTTCCTTGGTATGCTGCACGCCGAGCGTATCTCCTCGTTCCTCGTATGTAATGCTCAGCATCCTGATCAGTTGGCTGCTCTCAAGGTTGTGACTCAACTTTATGTATCAATTGATGCAGCTGATAAGGAGTCATTACGGAAGATTGACAGACCTCTCCATCGAGACTTCTGGGAGCGATTCAACCGATGTCTTGATATTCTTCGCGAGAAGCGCTTCCACCATCGTACTGTCTTCCGGTTGACACTCGTCAAGGGTTTCAACGTCGAGGAAGAAGCTGAGGGTTACGCAAGGCTTGTGGAGCAAGGTCTGCCCTGTTTTGTTGAGGTCAAGGGTGTCACATACTGTGGCACATCGACATCTTCCAATGCTGGATTGAGCATGTCCAATGTCCCCTTTTACTGGGAAGTCTGCGACTTTGTTAAGGCGCTAGAGAAGAGGTTGAAGGAAAAGGGACTCAAGTACGGCATCGCTGCCGAGCACGCCCACAGCTGTTGTATCTTATTGGCTAGCGAGAGGTTCTACGTCGATGGAAAGTGGCACACTTTGATCGATTACAAGAAGTTCTTTGAGTTGCTCGAATCGAGGGGGCCTCCTGATGAAGGTGGTTGGACCCCCGAGGATTATATGGACGCAACTCCAACTCCAGAATGGGCAAATTGGGGTAACGGTGGGTTTAACCCTGAGGATGAAAGAGTGGATAGGAAGGGACGGAAGATTGAGGCTTAGTAGTCCATCAGCAGAGGAAAGAAAAATAAGATAATTAAGCCATTCATCTACCACGTCTCTTGCACTCATTTGTCTACCACAGGCTGATGCCCTGGGTGACAATCCATAATCGCATGTTAGTACAAGATCTCTTTGGCCATTCTGCTTGTAATTCGGCAAACAAAATACCATACTAGGTAGCCACTATGTTCCTCCAATTGACATCCCCGTTGCCATATTACGTCACAGGCCACAACAAGGCATATATCGAGCTTGTTTATCACGGACGGTCTTGGATGATCATATATCTTGGGAAGCTCCTGTGGGTTCCTTTCCCCAATAGTTGGCGTCCTCATGAGGCATTGTGCTTCTGAAATGCGGCAAGCAATTGTTGTTCATAAACCTATTCGTTTCAACGTACATTTGTTTACACAAAGCTCTATGGAAGCTGGAAGAGCGGAACTATGGTACATTGAAGGCCGTCAGGTCTCCATTAGACATTTCTTTGTGAAAGCCTGTTGTTTAGACTTTCCATGGTACAGGTTTTGGGGAAAGGGTGTTAAAATTCAAGAGCATTTCCAACGTCTGGGTATATATGTGCCAGGAGCGGAGAGGAAACTCGGACAGATGACATCCCTCTTTAATCGAGACCAACGTTAGGAATGTCAGAGAGATTGATGCCTGCGGGAGCGGCGGGCGCTCTGATGTCGAGAGATGAGTCGTATGCGATCATCTCAGCCAAGATGTCTAATATGGGCTGCACAGGTGTTAGCGAAACAACTTGACTTTAAGGTTCGTGCTCGCCATCATACCTTGGGAACAGTGCTGTCGTAAATTCGGATCAGGTCACCAGGAGCAGGGTAGACCTTGAGACCCTTGTAGAAGGCCAAAGCAGACTCAAGAGTCTTAGAAGCTGCAGAACAAGAGTCAGCAAGTTACTAGTGGTATTTAGACCAGAGTGTTTCCTACGATCTTGGCTGAGCATCTCTCCTGCCATGACCTGCTCGTTGAAGAAAGCCTCCCGCTCCTCAACACCAGTAGGGAACCCCTCCTCCTTGGCCTCCTCCACTCTGATGCGAATGCTCTGACGTTGTTGCTGGGTAGAAGCCTCTGCCTCCTCCTTTGCGACGCGGGCCTGCTTGCGCTCGTTCCTCCTCAAGTTTCGGCGGAACTCGGCCTGGTTTCGACGTTGGTAGTCAAAGTAGATGGCGTAACCTGATCAGAGGGTATTTTCGTTAGCCATTGTGCACCGAGCTTCGATGGTCTGCGACTGATTGACTGCATTGAAAAAAGCAATCTCATGAAGCAGAATGAATGGCGCAGTCTTACCGACAATGGCGGCGGCGGCGGTAGCAACGGATGCCGTTACGAGAGTGGTGGGCTGCACCATTTTGGAGATTGATGATGTAGGTGAGGAGGTTTATAGCTTGGATCGTAATAAGCAAAAGACCGGATATATTCCCACGGTATCAATTGCAGCGAGTAAGACCGGGGCTCGAGATGTTACTTGGCGACGTCGGCGACCAAGAGACGGAAGATATTATGTCGTCAATACTCGAGGTCGGGTTTATTCTCTGTTTGAGCGTCGGGAGCGGCAAGCTTTAGTCGTCGCGATAAACCAATTTTTTAGAACCGGAGCAAGCACATGATGTGGCGCTAAGCCTATTTGGGTCCGAGGTTCGAAGCTGGGCAGAAAGCTGGATCTTCAGAATCAGAAACGATAGGTGATTGTGAGAGTAATCAAGTAAAAGCAATCATTCTAATAGCTTCTCTCCTCTATGTAAAAGCATTTCTTTCTTCTCCGTTTGTTTACGAGAAACCTTACCTACTATAGAGTCCTTTGGACAAGGTCTGTCTCATCAATGCTGTCAATGAAACCCACGTAACCGGCTGAGGCTGGGTTGTTCGGTACGTACCCCACCTCCTGATGCACTGGACTTCCATTCCGAAGGTAGCTGCTTCACTGAAGAGGCCTGACGATTACACGTACAGCTCATGGAATAGACCACCTGTCGGCTGGCGCAAAAAGCCAGACAAGATAGACCTCGCTCAAGACACCACTCACATTATCCTACTTCTTTATGAATCCAGCTCTTTACTGTTTTTCTTCTTACCAAGTTCGAAGCTGTCGAGTCGCCATTGTACTTACAACACTTGCCCAAGATGGAGGATCGCAATAAGATATCCCTCCGCAGCGGCAAGAGAAAGAAGAGGCCAACTATCAGTGCTCCTCGCCAGATCTCAGGTCCGATTGCTCAAGATGATACAAACAGACCGCCCCCTCCAGGCGACCCTGGCCAAGCTCGTCCTCGCCCGCGTCCTCCCCCGATGGCTGGTGGAAAGGTAAGTCTCATTGAAAGGCTGTTTCCAGTGTCGCTATGCTCACATCGTCCAATAGACCTCGGATCTTGTGAAACGACGGTACTCGACTCGATTTAATCAACCACCCTCAGGCCCCAATGGCGCCGCACCTCCAATGCCGCAGATGCCCTCGCTTGGCAATTACGAACCTCCGACTGCTGCCGCTATCAGAAAGCCTCCCTCGCGTGCGGGGCCTGGAGTTGCTCCAGTTGTCGATATTAAGGGTCTGCGAGATCCGAAGTTGAAGCCAGACCGATACGTCCAGGCTGCCCTGAGCGATGCAACCGAAGACCAAATCCGCGAATTCGAAGATTCGTTGCGAAAAGTTAAGACGCGTGTGGGAATGGATCTACAGCAGAGCGTTATGCAAAACAGGACACAGTTTATCAAAATCAGCAAGGAAGCGGAAAAGCTAAAGAGCGAGATGAGGAATCTCAAGAATTTCATGTCAGAGCTCAAAGTCAACACGACAGCTATGAGAGCTGCCGCTGCCAAGAATGATGAGTCAATGCCGGGGGATCTCGTAAGCGCCCCTGGTCTCAGCAGCAGAAGAGATAGGCGCACCTCTATTGCCGACAGAAGCGCCATGTGGAACTCACAAATGCAGGCTCTATTCAAAGGCGTGGAAGGATCGCAAAAATTTCTCCCTAATGCGGCGGGACGTCATGTTGTCCAAGACGCAGGGCCTTGGATTGAGCTTGATAATGCCACATACAAGTCGCGCCGAGCGATGCAGATCTTTCTGCTTAATGATCACCTCCTCATCGCATCGCGTAAGAAGCGAAAAGCAGATGCGCCGGGTTCAGACGCTCGAGGGCCGATGATGAAGCTGGTGGCCGACCGTTGTTGGCCACTATTAGATGTTGAAGTGGTGGACATGTCAAGCACCGGAGAATCTTCGAGTAGTGGACGCAATAAGCTTGCAGATGCTATCATGGTCCGGGGTGTTGGTCAGGAATCTTTCATCTATCGGACGGAGAAACCCCAAGACCCTGAGAAGAAGCAACTACTTCTCAATGTGCGCAAGGCTATAGAACAGCTTCGCAAGGGCCTTCGATCGGAGATGGAAGCCAACAACAAGGCGCGTGAAACGATCAACTACTTCGCCTCTCGCGATCCCGGTCTTCTTCAAAAGACGGAGCTTCTAGCCACGCTGTCAGACATCAAGGATATGCTCATTGAAGTTGACGGCAAACAGCAGAATTTGCGCTGGGTTGAGAGCGAGATGGATGACCTCGACATTGACATTGCGATGCAACGATTCGAAGACGCTGTAGCTCGTGTCGAGAAGCTCAAGGCGATCGCTCGCGGGCTGAAAAACCATGCCATTGCTCAGGACTTTATCAACTTCAAGGTTGGCGAACGATGTGCTAAACTGGCGGACATGATTGTTCATGAGCTCGAACTGACGCACGATAACAATACAAAGACAAGGCGTAATGTCAGCTGGTTGACGAGACTTGGATTTGAAGATTGCGCTCGAGAATCGTACCTAGCGGCGAGAAGTGGCACTATACATAAACGAGCCAGGTGAGTAATGGTGTGAATTATATGAGACGACAAGCTAACGTGTTATCAGACAATGTATCTTTCAAGGAGATTTGCATTTATACATCTGGGAGCTCTCGTTTGTCTACTTTATGGTTATCCATAACACGGTGCAGTGTTTCCAATCTTGCTTTCCGCCGCCCATGATGAGTGTATGTGTTAAATGGGCCAAGGAGGAAGTAGATGCGTTCAACGTCATCCTGGCACGCCAACTTAGTAGTACGGAGCCTGGGGGGCAGGTTTGGACCCAGTGTCTGGAGAGGGCGAAGGAGCATTCTAAACTGTTATCGGAAGTCGGCCTCGACTTTGAGAACTTGGTCGGGAAGAACTTGTCAAACTATGAGCGTGTGGAAAAGGAGGCTTCCGTCGGACTGGGTTTGTCATGAACAAAAGGTTTAAGGTGTTGGTTGAGGTGGATGAATTGGTTGGTGTCAGTAACCCTTTGGCTACCTTGTCAGCGTCACATATTACTCGTATGGCAATACCCAGGCTGGAATTGGAGGGCCATTGTAACAATTATCGAAGAAATGAAGCTAGTTATGATCAGATGTGGCCCAAGTGATGTTAAGGTAGTTGTTATTGGAGAGAGATATCAAGCCACACCCGTTCTTAGGTACCTTACTTAGACAAGCTTTGGGCTGCAGCCAAGGTACCTTGACTTTATGGCCACCGCGGTTCAGTATTGAAGTGCCGCATCTCAGAAAATCAAAATACTATACTTAAATGAGATCGCGATGAACTCTTGTCACCCAATCGTCCTATAGAATTCTCTGTTGAAATCTTGGTACATACATATGGAGATTACATGACGCCACATGAGGCGCTACCTATGGTATGCAAAGCCAAGGCTGGTAGTGGAAGGGGCAAACACTGGCTAGACTGGCACTGCGCTGGCGGTGCCCCAGCTTGGCGTGCTGGAGTGCTAGGCTGTCCGCGCCTGGACCTGGGCTGGGCTGGGCTGGGCTGGTTGGCAACCACCAACATCATCCATCCCTCCCTCCTCCTTTCGCTCCCCATCATCATCCATCACCTAACAACACCCACCAAAAATTCTTTCACTAACGAGCTTCGCGCGTCCTCGCCATCCTGCGCCTTTTTTCCGCATACTCCTTTTTTAACGGCGATAGAACGATTTAGCGACAGGAACTGCTGCTGCTGGTATCGGCAGCTGCTGATTATCTCATCTCCCTTGTTTCCCTTTTCTCCTCCCCTGACGACCGCCGCCTTTGTGCCTCGTGCGGCGTGCCCCACCTGACTTCTCGCGATTCAGACCGCATCAACGTCATTTCAACCTCACTCCCGTTAATCAACACATCAATAACCGACCCGACACCGCTAAGCCATGGATACCAATATGGAGGATGTTGGGCGAGCACCCGCTGAAGCTTCACCCGTGCTCAACTTCGAGCCTACTACGATCCCCACCCTCGACGGCTGGATCGAGAGCTTGATGTCTTGCAAGCAGCTGGCCGAAGCTGACGTTCAGAGACTGTGCGATAAGGTGAGGAGGCTGTCAATTCGACGGGATGGAGAGCTTGGTCTGATACATGGTGCATTCAATGATCAAGTCGCGATCAGACTAAGCGTGCATCATACTCAACTAGTTCGGCTTCTCGCGTGATGCAACCAAATGCTAATATGTCTTGTAGGCACGAGAAGTTCTACAGGAAGAGTCGAACGTGCAGCCAGTGGTACGTTGACAACATGCGCTGGCAAGCTAAGTGCTTGAGCTGACACCAAATCGCCAGAAATGTCCCGTTACCGTCTGTGGTGATATCCACGGTCAATTCCACGACTTGATGGAGCTCTTCAAGATTGGCGGTCCTAACCCCGATACCAACTACCTATTCATGGGTACGCTTCAATCATCTTTCAGCCTCACGAAGTCGATACTTACTCCCCATAGGTGACTACGTTGACCGAGGCTACTACTCTGTTGAGACAGTCACCCTTCTTGTCGCCCTCAAGATCCGATACCCTCAACGAATCACAATCCTCCGAGGAAACCACGAGTCCCGTCAGATCACTCAGGTCTACGGTTTCTACGACGAATGCCTCCGTAAATATGGAAACGCTAATGTCTGGAAGTATTTTACCGACCTCTTTGACTACCTCCCCCTCACTGCCCTGATCGACAACCAAATCTTCTGTCTTCATGGCGGCCTCTCCCCAAGCATTGATACTCTGGATAACATCCGAGCTCTTGATCGTATTCAGGAAGTTCCTCACGAGGGTCCCATGTGTGATCTTCTCTGGTCAGACCCTGACGACCGATGCGGCTGGGGAATCTCTCCTCGAGGTGCGGGGTACACATTCGGACAGGACATTTCAGAAGCTTTCAACCACAACAATGGCTTGACCTTGATTGCTCGCGCCCATCAGCTTGTTATGGAGGGTTACAACTGGTCTCAAGACCGAAATGTTGTTACTATTTTCTCAGGTACGCTCAGCACGCGAGACGCAACGCTTCTGTACAGCATTAACATCACTACAGCACCCAACTACTGCTACCGATGCGGTAACCAAGCTGCTATCATGGAGATTGATGAGCACCTGAAGTACACCTTGTGAGTCGATCCACTCTCAAAGTCAAATACACGAACTGACCACAACCAGCTTGCAATTTGATCCATGCCCCAGAGCTGGCGAGCCTATGGTCTCAAGGCGTATGTGTCACCCACAAACAGTTACAAGGACTCAACTAACACTATGACTAGGGACTCCGGACTACTTCCTCTAGTCTCGTTACGTATACCCACGTTCTACAAAGCTCGAGTCAAATGTCGAAGTGCCATGCCTGGGGTATCCACGCCAGCCTTAAGTCCTTTGCAGCTCGACCGTGTACGATTCCACGACGAATTCCTCGAACGAAAACAGAACTTCATGGAGCATGGATTGCACGAATATTACATCTTTGCCAATGGAGAGCTTCCGAATGTTGCAAAACGACCGTAACTTTGGAGGTACGTGCAGGGAAGGGTTGGTAGACTTGATTGCGGCGCCCACCTCATGGCTGCTTAGATACGCATATTTGAGTTACGCGCTGTAAGAGAAAGAAACACGCATGCATGACCAAAAATTGTCTGTCTGTCCTCATGATATGAGCAGTGAAGCGATTGAAGAGCCGATTTCCTCACGTCATTAGTGAATAATACTCCCCTCCTGAGGCCTCGCACGAAGGAAGTGATGGTAGCAAATGACGGCCATCACTTGGATGCTTTATGTTGATATGTTGAAATGAACCAGTATTTTCTGACCAAGAATTTCCACAAGTTGAATTATCTCGACTACATTAATATGTCTAGACTAATCTCTAACAAAGCTGACTCTGGGTACTACATAACACTCGTCCAGGATCAGTCATGATGTTCAAAGATATATCAGACTTTTCCATGTCTTGTGATGCACACGCCACCCCCCCTCTCCATAATATCTTGCACAGAAGAGCTTGTGTCGAGGGGCGAAGACCGTCGCACAGAATCCATATCCATTCTTTGTACGCCCGCAATTGGCTATTACAAACAGTACAGCCGTGTAACACGGTGGTTGACATCAAACGGTCTCTTCCTTGACCTCTTCCTTTAGACCTGCCTCCCAGTTTTGCTGCTGCTGTTGGCGCTGCTCAGCTGTTCGCGGTCGCTCGTCATCGCCAAAGACTTCCTCTTCAGTATTAACACGGTACATACGCTCTTGGGTCTTTGTATTGCGACCAGAGTAATCACCGGGGGCATTGCTGCCGTCGGGAATGTGGAAGCGTCGATCGAATCGTGAGAGAGCGTAGGAAAAGACGACGATGATCTCGATGACGTAGTTGAAGCAGTAGTAACATGCTTTGCTGTGATACCAAGCTGGATCGTTCGCAGGCCGCAGCTTGAAGGATACTCCAGTCCTGAAAGCAGCACCGAGAGAGAGCAGCGTAGTTGTGAAGATAAGAAGCTGGATTTTTGTCCGCATGCGCCCTTGTCCGAATTTGTCCATTGGTGCTCTTCGGGGGATAACGAAGCACGCTCCAACAATGGGCAATGGAAGAAAAGCGAGAATGGCGAGAAACGTGCTGCCAGTGAGTTGAACGTCGCGAAGCTGCTGCTTCGTATGTGGGTTCAAGGTGTAGAAGTTATACACCACAGCTGCAATAAGCATAACAAGACTTGCAAGGATGGAAAAGTACAAGAACTTGAAACCCAACGAAGCAGGTCTGCTCCATCCAATTTGTGGATGATATGCCCTCAAGATGCGCTGGGCAAAGATCAGATTCACAACGAACAAGAGCACAACGCCTGCGTTTGCAAACACCTGGGCAGCGATAGCAAGACTAGTGTCACGCGGGTTCGAAGCCCATGCGATTCTCAACACGTTCGCGGTGATACGGGCCATGCAAAAGCCGAAAAGCAAACCGCTGAGGACGAATTTGTGGGATCGCTTTTTGTTCAGCTGAAAGATAGTCATGTTGAGGATGGCACCGCCGACGAAGAAAGCCAACATAACAGCACTGATGGGATCGTCGACGCTGGGCGTAGGTCTGCCGCCGAGACCAGCTGTCCTGGGGAGATAGGGAGGCCCTTGGGGAGGTGTCTCGCCTGACATCTTGATGGAGAAATGCTGTGTTTATGTCGATGACCTATAAGAGCAGCAGGTGTTGAACCAATCGAATGTACCCTGTTGTCAGAACGGGAAGCTCAAAATGATGGACGTAAGAGCACCTTGATCAAGTTGGAAACAAATCATCTCACAAACGGGAGGATGTAGTCTATATACGTACCCCTTTGGGAATGCTCTTTCTTCAGCAACACTGAACCAGACACTCGGTATCGGTCATCGGCACCCCGAATCAGCAGATGGAGCGGCAGATCGCAGTTGCCCCGTTTCCTCTTTGGGCAATGTTTTAGACGGCATGTCGGAGGTTGACTTGAGCGCGAGAGGAGCGAAAAGGATATGATTGGTGAACTTACACTTAAGGCTGAAACTAAGAAATATTTCACACTAGGTAGACTAGACCGAGGGTGGGTTTTGGATATTCTGATTCATTGATTGATTTGAAACCATCAACTTTCTCGCCATTCGGTGAGATAGCTCAAGGCGACTCGGTAAAAATAACACATTAGCTTTTTTTCCCTCCAGGCAAAATAGACTCTATTTACCTCTTATCCAATATCACCTCTCAATAGATAAGCCATTTAATGCATGCTTTTATCGTTCTGGTTGGTGAGACTGGAGGTGTCATCGATCGGGGTTTTGTGATATTAACACCGTCCCTCAAAGAATCGTGCATGGTTAGAACTGGAGATAGGTATGCAGTAGCCTTTCTGAGCTCCGGAAGTTTTTCATGTTCTATCAACTCATATTCGTCTAGGGCCAGCATCAGTGTATGTATGTACCTATATATAAGTAACGTGAATGAATCTCAACCTTATCTGATGGCAATACGATAATAGGGTTTCATCGTCCGAAGCCAAACGCGCCAAGCTTTTCTATGTTACCCAGGCCCCTGCTTCAGCCCTATCGCCCCCCATCCCCAAGTTCAACTTCCAGCTGGAGGGCCAGCGAGATCAACTATTGTTGGCGAAGGTACATGGCAATTTGGGAACATTGACGAAACCCCTGACTGGTATCAAGAAGAAAAGCGACATGGGTGTTACAGGGTACGTACTGCCATCATTTCATGACGAGATGCCTTATATTACAACCTTCCGCTCCCTCCAGGAGTATTTTATGTCTTGTAAACACTGAGGCATCCGTACGTCGCCTCCGCTGCATCTTCGAAGACTAAGTTCTGGAGCTATGATGGTCAGCTGTGGCGATCATAGGAACCTCAGATCTAGCTACCTTGACCAACTTTCGTGTTTAGTTAGGTATCCTACGAGTCCCACGAATCAGTTCTGTACCTTATACAGCTGCCGCATTGAAATGAAAAACTAGGGACTGAAAATTACACCCGACGTCCTCTCCTCAAAACTGTAGTTACGGATGAACTTGATGACCTACGTTCTCAAGACACTCAGTTAGGAGGCCAGGACGTTGAGGAGAATTAGATTAGGTATTTATTTTCTTGGTCTTCTTCTAGCCTTCTTAACTTAGGTACCTAACTACTATCGAAGCCTCATTGAGTCGGTTTGTGCTGGTTCCTAGGTATACTCTATTTTTGTTTGCATATGCCGGGCTATACGCAGAAATTTAAGGCAAGGTATTCTAGCAGTAATAAGTCTAGTAGCTATCTACCTCAGTAGTATACATGAGAATCACATCTCCCACCGTTTTGTTTAACTCGACTGATAGGCGCTGTACAGTAGCAGGTAAACTAAATAGGCTTTTATCACATTCAGGTCTTTGCCCGTCTAGCATTATATAACTCGCCCGCGCTTCAAGCTCTCGTCTCTTACATCTTTGCCCTTATCTCTCATCCCTCTTTTAATTTTCTCGCAAGTCGTAGCATCCAGTCTTCAGACTGCGTGTGGGTGACGCCTAACGCCGTTGACATTTTTATCCTTTTTCTGCCACTGAGAGGCACTTGCCAGTAACTTGAAACATTCTCACGCACTGCCTCTCTGATTCAGAGGCTTTTAGGCACTGCCGCATCCTTACTCATCTCCTCTCCACCTTATGCTTCCATTTGTTGTTTATCCTTTCATCTTGCATCATCCTTCCATCCTCGTCATCACTCATCGCGCTGCCGCTTCCTTCAGGCAAACAAAATGCCCTACGTCCCAGACACCATTTTGAACCTTTATGAAAAGGTCCAGGACCTCCTCGATAGGTCAAAGAGATCATGGCTTGCAGCGTGCGAGGCATGGAATGAGGAGCCGCCATCTAGGATTGCAACACCTACGACTACTACTGAGCTACTAGTACGCAAGAAAAGGATCACGAGGCCAAAAAAGAAGAAGCTCAAGATTAGCAGCTCGTGCCATCAGCTTGGGCCGTTGACCAGTATCTTTGTCGAATCTACTGCGGTGGCTGTGACGAGAGCTCAAAGTGTCGCTGGTGTGTCCAGCGATGGCTCTCGATTGGTTATCTGGGCCGATGCTTCGAACACGAAGAACTCTTCTGGCTTTTCCATGGCATTTCTAACTGGCTCTAACTGGGTTCGCGTTACTGCAAAAGGACGCGGCACTTCTACGGAGGTTGCAGAACTTGAGGCTATTTGTCTTGCGCTGGATTATGCGGTGCAAGTCACCAAAATGCAGAATGAAAACGTCAATCCTTTACGATCCGTCGAAGTTTTCACCGACAGTCAATCCGCCTTGAATCTCCTAAGGGTGACGAATAGACCCATGGTTACCACTGAACCTCACGGAAATGCACAAGTCAGCAATCCTAACACCAAAAAGGGGATCAGAAAACGAACAATAGAGAAAGTCTGTGTCATGATAGATGGACTTCGAGAAGTTGGAGCAATGGTCGAGTTGCACTGGGTCCCACGGGGCAAAGCCATAGGCAATGTCATTGCTGATGAGGGGGCAGCAATGGCAAGAATGGGGTTGGCATCATATCACACCCCCAACAACGTTCTCGTCGAGCTTCTGCCTGGAGATGAACAGCAACTCGACAGCGAACATGGTATGACTGTGTAAGTTATTCCCCTTTCCTACAGGTGTTTTATTCTGGGGTGTCCATGGCTCTAAAGTGCCTCGTGATACATCACAGTAAAGGACTTCTAACTGATTGCATGAGTAGGCCTTTCAAGCAAACGTCGATTCCACGTACACTATTGGCATATCAAGTTTCTATGGTCCTCAGCTCAAGCGAGTCCACCGCCACTAGCAAAAAGGAGCCAGAACAGGCATCTGATGTGCAGCAAACCCAACGAGAACTAATTCATGATAATTGACATCTGAGCTGGCTAAACAGTTTGATCGAGGTACACTTGTGCGTAATCAACACACGGGTACATGCTCTTCTAAGACTCTAATCATATTCCAGGTCTATTTTGTGCTCAGTTTTGGAGCCCAGCAACGTCAATCGTCCTGGCGGGTTTCCACCATCCCGCGTCAAAGTCTTGATGCATCCGGCTTGTAAGCTGGATAGCTGCATGGTATGGTCAGCAAATTCAGTCAGCGAGGACTCAAACTTACTCGGTGTAGCCGTGTTCATCCGGCGTGTAGAATAGCGAACGATCATACTTCGTCAGCGGCCAGCCATTCTGAATTCGGGCTGGTAGATCGGGGTTTGCTGTTGCTAGTTCAGTACATTTTTGGGGGAAATTTGATCATCTAACTTACGAATGAAGAAACGTCCAAAAGCTACAAGGTCATCAGTCTGAGCTGCATGCATAACTGCAGTTTCAGGTGTATAACCTCCTGCAACAATGAACTTGATCTCTGAACTGCCAACAATTTTCCGAATGGGAGTGAGATTTTCGTTCTCTTCCAAGATTTTGTCAGGAGAATCACTTCCTCCTGCGATCCTAGGTTCAACTGCATGGATGAATGCCAGAGATGGCTGGGCTTTGATGATGGCTTCAGCCCATGGGGCGAAGACAGCAAGAGGTTCGGTCTCACGCATGCCTTGAAATCTCGAAAAGGGGCTCATGCGAATTCCAACGCGATCAGGGCCGATGGCCTCGCAGACAGCGTTGAGGACATTCAATGGAAAGCGGAAACGATTTTCGAGAGTACCTCCGTACGAATCCGTGCGGTTATTACTGTTGGTTTGCAGCTATAAAGGTTTCAGTGGCGGTTTTCGGGAGAGAGTATTGAACTCACGAATTGGTCAATAAGCTATAGGGAAAGTTAGCTGCGCGAACATCGCTTTGTAGCCTGAGGGACTCACATATCCATTTGCTCCATGAATTTCAACTCCGTCAAAGCCTGCCTCGATGGCATTGAGAGCAGCTTGTCGGTAATGTCCCACGAATCTATCGATATCAGATTCAGTCATCACTGTGAAGTTAGCGGGCGGCTCAGCCGACCCAGTACCCTTCGCATCGAAGGGCACAGAACCGGCGCTCCAGACATGAGGAACAATCCTCAGGTTCGCAACTCGGCTACAGGTCACGGTCAGTATCCAGCCTCAATAAACGCATATTAGATGTCGATGTCATTACCCTAGGGCCCAGAGCTGACAGAATATAAGCCCTCCTTTGGCATGTACAGCATCCGTTATCGTCTTCCATGCTGCTATCTGCTCTTGAGAATAGAGACCAGGTACACGCGACATTCCACCGGCCTCATGAGCGATGAAGGTGCCTTCAGAGATGAGTAGACCACCAGCAGATGCCCTTTGAGCATAATATTCTGCCGCATAGGGCGCCGGGACCGCTGTGGTCTCATCTGCACGTCGTCGTGTCAAAGGAGCAAGCACCACTCGGTGCTGAAGCTCGACTTTTCCCACTTTGACGGGAGTGAAAAGCTTTGTCGTCTCCTTGAGTGTCATGTTGTATGCCTAGAGATGTTGTGTAGTTATTCTTGGACCGAACATCTCAGTAGGTAGTAATCGCGTATTAATAATGCATGCAAACTAGTCCCGCATATGCCTCGGCTCATACTATCAATTCGGCAGCGGTAAACGGCGTAGCTTGGGTTGACTTGCGCCTATATGATGTATACGCAGATATCGGGTATGTTCTCGTGCAAATGTGTTCTGATTCTTTGCTGATAGAGCTTGTAAATTGTCTCGGTACAAGTGTCGAGTGCCTGACCGAGTGGTATATGAAGTTAAAATAATGATACATACAAATTAGTGTTTAGGGTAGCCATTTTGCAGCAACCAAATTACAAGCTTCTTCACCGTATTCACGCTTGGAAGACCTATTCTCTTGTCATCTGGGCCAAGAACACAATGTAGATCCTGTTGAGAAATTGCGGGAAAGATACGTAGAATACTATCTGAATCTGCTCAGGTAATTACTGACAATGGACTGCCGACTCTAACAATGATGTCTTGCAACATACGACGCGATTGGCTCGTCAAACTCACCTTAACAATTAATCTCCAGGTCCAAGCACTTGACCAATCCGATCCACTTAAGTAGAAATCGTCAGGACGGGCAAGCATTGACCGACATCAAGTACATTGATCCAGGTGTATTCGCCAAAGACGAATATTTTCAATCATATCGTGTCTCACATTCATCCTGTACTTTACTCCGTTCTGTGTGCCGATAACAGTTTGTTGATCGACACAATACCAAGCAGCTCACTTCGCTTGACCGGTAGTGGCTTTTAGACAGCGATAGCGCATCCTCGTTTCGACAAATACTCCCCCAAAGCAGCGGAAAACAGAGTCACATCGTGACATGATAAAGCGGTTCGTGATGTTCCTTGTCCAGGCGAAACGCGCTTCCAGCGAGAGCAGGGATTAGACAAGGGCTGGAAATTAATCTGCAGGAACCCGAGCTTGTTATGTGTAACGTACCGACATTTTTATGTATAAAATTATCCACTGATACGGAGTACTTGCTTAGATATAGCTTCTGACACTTCGATACTGGATAAAGTTGGGATTGCGAGGCATTCAAAATTTCAAGGTCAGAAATTTATCATGAGCTTCAGGGGCCAAGAATTCTGTTACATTTCCCGAGTATCAATCTCAACGGCATTGTGCTGTATGTTTCAATATCAATCATGATGCAAAACACCCACTTTATGCATATCGGCATTACCATTGCAATTACTGGAAAATCTCCTAATACGGAAACAATCCATGACATCTGGCAGGGTGTCCGCTAGAGAACGCAAGAGGCACAAGGAGGTTATAATGTTACGCTGTGCGGCGATGCGACGTTGACAAAAGCTACTGGGCCAGCTAGGTACACAAGGTAATAGAAAGGGAAGCACTCGTCCCTAAAATACCGCAATAAAAATGTGTGTATGAGATATATTACCGACGTGAACAGTTGGCCAGAGTTGTGACAAAGCAGATGTTCAAAATGTAATCTCTAAAAAAAGTAAAAATTATTTACTAAGCCGGGGCACGTCTCAGACAGTCGCTCAAGAACTGACAGTTCACATTGACGGGTCAAGATTGGAGTGGCTGCACGGCAGAACGGTGAGAGGGTTGCATCCGATGTGTTTCTTTTCTCTTGAACCATTTTTGGACAAACGTTTCCATTTGTGGTTGCGTATACTCACCAGCAATCGCCGAGACTTGCGCGTTTTCTCTCACAAGCTTTTTGTTTTCCACTTTGCGCGCAACGCTGAGTGCATTCTCCGTTCATCATGTGTGTGACAATAAACATATGAAGAGCGGCGGTAGAAAGCGCAACCACGGCAAATCAGAAAGGAAGTAACAAAAAAACTTGTTTTTGCTGTTGTGCATGGTCGTGCAACAGAGAGTCATTAACGCAAGGAGGTCGATTGACTCGATGTCCTGGAGGCTAACGTTGTGTCCATGAGATCCGACTGGGCTAGAAGTTTCATAAATTCTGAGTCTGACTAGTGCACGTGGAGTCAAACGCAATTGGGAATAGGGAAGGCAAAGTTGGATCTGAGTCGAGATACAAATGGGTCAAGATCTGATGTGAGGGGGAGGGAATGACGATGACTTGCAGACGAGATGCTGTCCTTGGAGGCGACTAACTTTTGGAGGAGTCCCTCCTTGCAGATTGCATTGACCGCAACAATCTGTGTGAGCGTTATGCTCTATGCCTGTGTCCGTGTTTGTGTCTTGAAAACAGAATCATTGTTGAACATACATAACTATCATCAACCAAAGATTCAATGCAAAGTCTCGCTAACAAAGTTATGGAGACCCAGCAACGTGGTGCTGATGCTAGGTTTATGGGGTCATGTAGCGATAAATAGCGGCCCGGAAAGGCCATGGAAGGCGCTGTTTAAGTGGTGGATGGCTATAATGGCGCTAATGACCCTGCCCGGCTTCCGTTGGATCCTTGTTCCCCAAGATTAAACAAGTGCAGGCTAGCTGAGAAGAGAAGGTATCTGAATCATACAATCTTGGAGCAAAAATACATCTGAGAATTGGCCGTTATCCCAGCTGGCCCTTGCCTAGGTATTCCTTTCTGGGCCTAGAACCACCCGACTCACCCTGGCTATCTCCATTTCCCTCCAGTCAGTTTTGTTTGGCTAGGAGCATGGGGTCCAAACACCAGGCGCCGGCACGACTTTCGCCCACTCTGATCATCCTCAGGTCCTTCATGTTTCTCTAAATCCCTGCTTCCTTCTCTACCTCTCTCTCTTCTCTCGCTCCCACTGCGCTGCGCACCCGTGTCATCCTTCTCTCACCGGACCCCCAGGCGGTTTGCACTGCCTTGACGCACCCCCTAATATCCCAGCCAGGGTCAATCTTCAACCACCATCCGTCGCGTCCGCTGCCGGGTCTGAAGTCGCTGGGATCTCTTCGCTCGAGTCGAATTTCTTCTTCTCTTTCTTCTCCCCCTTCCTCCTCCCCCCACCTGTGCCCAGCCAGTGTGCGTAGCATCACCTGGTTTGCCCTCAATTGCACCCGCTCAATCAACTCGAGGCTGAACGACAATCGAAAGGAACGAACTGCCACGTCCGTTTTCTCTCGAAAGGGACTGTTTCTCGAGGACCATCTCACCTTCTTTAATTCGTTTACGACATTCGCTCTTTCCACCTGTGGAAAATTAATCGTAATTTAATCTTTCACCAACTGTTACCATCGTTTGAGAACGTCACGAAATCGATTGCGCTCCGACAATTCAACTTCTTCAATCTAAACTAATCACACATTCACTCACTTTGTTTGCTCAGGAGAGCAGTTTTTGGCTACGATTATTAACCGCCCAACATCTCTCCGTCGATCTTTGCATCGACCACTCCAGACCACTTTCGACAACAACTCTTTGACGAATCAGGCAAATCATCCAGAGCTCTTATCCCGACGACCATGACCTAGGTGTTATTGAAGCTTAAGACATCACCGATTTCTGCATCAGCTTGTCGAACTTTGTCCTCCAACCCAACTTTGCAGATGGCCGCGCTCAAGCAAGACACGGTCCCTTCGAGGGCTCGTCAGTCGCGGACCTATGTCACCCCTAAGAGTGTCATTCTTGGCTTACTTTCTGCATCACCAATGGTTGTTTCGGCTCAAAACTCGAACTGTATATCTTTAAAGGATTCAAAAGCTTGCCCAGCATTCACATCCGCATCCATCTCTACTGGAGATAGCCTGCTTGAGTTCTTGTGAGTCCTCTTGTCTGGTGACCTCTCAATCTTGCTAACTTCATAAACAGCCCCTTCTTGCGATATGTTTCCGACAGAGCATCTTTCGATAGCCAACTTTCGAACTATGTGCAGAGAGATTACGTTCAGAGGCAGTAAGTCAGCCAACGAGCAACATTTTTGAGCAATTCTAACCACTCGTAGATATCAATCCTTGTTCGGATGTAGCAATCTTGACTTGACTAACACCAGCGACTTGTATGCGCGCTTCACCACGACCGTGTTATGCAATTCCATTGTCCAGAACTCCATTGAGCCCTGTGGCCTGTCAGCATCGCAGTCACGACCTCTCTGCGCTGACAGTTGTGCTGAGTATGCCCAAAGCGAGGCTTATATAACATCAGACGACGAGCTCTGTTCGAACCCGTCAAGCAGTCTGCTTCAACTGATTAGAGCAGACTTCACGAACTGTGCCCTTCCTGGTGGCTCCCTGGACAGTAAGACATGTATTCCAGCAATCGAGAACGAGTCACAGAACTGTGGCTACGGCAACAGCACCGTGGGACTCTGTACCTATTGTGGTTCAGGCGGTCTTAACTCGACCGACACCTGCTGTTACAACTCAAATGCCGAGGATCGATGCAAAGATGTCACATTACCGACTTTGACCGCCACCATGACATTTACCCGAGTATCACCAACATCTTCAGCTACTGGATCAAGCACTGCAGGCAGCGGAAGTCACAACTCCGACGACGATGACGATGAAGGAGGAGCAGGAGGAGGTCTAAGCGGCGGAGCAATTGCTGGTATCGTTATTGGCGTTCTTGCCGGTCTCGGTTTGCTTGCCCTTGGCCTCCTGTTGTGCCTCAGAAGGAGACGACGACCGAGCAGTCCCAAGGGAAGCATTTTTAACCAACCTTCGCCGGCCCGACAAGGTGGAACAACTATGGCTCAAGCAGCACCCCCAGCCGCCCCTCAGGGATACGAAGTTCTTCCTGGTGGACGTATAGCACGGATGTCTGCTCTCGAAGGTCATTCTGGCGATTCACCTTCTCATCATCGCGACACTTCATCAGCCGCCGGTGGTATTGGTGCTGTAGGCGTATATCCACGCAGGGATCATTCATCTTCTGACGAGTTCACGTCAAGCCCACCCTCGTCAGAAACGCGTGGCGGAGTCCTTCGCCCACCACCGACCAAACCTCGACGACATGGCTCACTCTCAAGTAGTTCGGCCCTTGGCAGCTCTGTACCGCAGTCCCCATCTAGTGCTGGGGGATTCTCATCGCCTCAAGGCGTCGCTAGCCAACAATCCGAGCAGTTGCCATTTTTCAAGGACTACTACTCTCAAGACGACATTCACCCCGGTGACCGAATAGCTGTTCTTTGGGCTTATCAACCACGGGCAACCGACGAATTCGCCTTGGAACGAGGAGATATGCTCAAGGTTGTGGGCATATGGGACGATGGTTGGGCAACAGGTGTAATGCTCAACGAGCGGGCAGATGAGTGGGAGGCTCGACGACAAGCTCAGCGCGATAGTGGCGTCTCGAACGCGTCGGGACGCCGCGATAGCTCCCCTGCCGCAGAGGGCGAAATAAAAGCATTCCCTCTGGTTTGTGTGTGTCGCCCCGAACACTGGAGGAAGACAATTGAGGGTGATGGATCAACGGAAACCGGTTCCAATGGCTTCAATGCTCACTCATCATTCTCATGATTAATACAGTCACGACACCTTAACTTGAATACGGCCATGGAAGGTACACGTTATCGGTGCATTGGTTTAATGGCTATGGCGTTCTGGCTTCATACCCTGTTGGCATCTGCAGCACAAACTTCATTCGATATCTTGGCACGTTCAATATGAATATCACTTACCACGCTCCGCCGTTCGGAGATATCCCGATCCCGATCAACTCACCAACCATCTGTACCACGCCGTTATTCGTCTTTGACCTTTGAGATTATGACGAACTTAGGACTCAGGTCCATACTTTCAATTCTAGCGCTGAATTATATACCCGGTGCGAACCACCCAGGATTGCTGTTTTGCAGAATTGAGGACACAGTGCACGTAATGCATGGGGGAACCAAGGGGATGAGAGGAGAGATGAGGACGGCAAGATGAAGTAGCCGCACCACGTTCCTTACGCCTTCAAGGCTTCTTATGATGATGTTAAATAAATAAACACTCACTACCATAGATAGAGCACCTTCTTCATGGGCGGCTACGACGCCTAACGACTTTTTAGCGATACTGCAAACAAGTTCATTATTTCTGATGATATACACACTACTCGTTCTTTTTAAGCAGTGAAGTTAGAAGTAGAATTCCAGTTAAATGCCACAAGCCTGCCGGCTAATAAGCGATCTAGGGTCCATCCATGTTTAAGATCTCATGGAATGTGGGTTCCTCTGTCTACCGCCGCTGTGGAGTGGTGTCAACAGAAGCCCCACCGTGGGGTGTTCCCTCCCGTCAATTCCTCTACTGCTAAAGAGGGGCAGAGTTCTGAAGCAGATCCCTTTCTGAACTTGTAGACCACAGCCAAGTCTTTTCCAGATCTCAAAGCAACGATGACCGATGCCAAAGCAAAGGCGGAGGCCTTAGTGCCCAGATTCAAGCTCGATCGCGTCCTCAACCAAGATCAAGCAGGACGTCGCATCTCCCTCTATGGTTCTATCGACGACCAGCCAGCTCTACTGATCCTGGAACGGGCTCCCTTCCCAACCTCACAGACCTACCTCACCGATGTTCCCGCTCAGCTCACGCGGATTCAGAATCTGGGCGCAAATGATATCTACCACTGGTTCATGGGCCGTAGCGGCACTGAGACGACCAAGCCTGACGACGCCGACTTCTTCGCCGATCTCAAAATCAACCTGATTTACCCATGTACCGAAACGCACGTCAAGAAGTACAGCAAGCAGGGTGTTCGGTTCGTAACGGAGACACCAGATGTTTACAGAGACCACATTCGACCGTATATGCTCAGCAAGAGGGAGGAAGGACGACTCAATTGGGTATTTAACATTATTGAAGGACGCAAGGAGGTGGAAGATGTCATCTACAGAACGAAACTTGGTGAGGCTGGCGATGAGGGTTTCCTCATGCTGCCAGACCTCAACTGGGACCGCAAGACGCTTGATGCGCTGCACCTACTGGCGCTGGTCGAACGACGGGATATCTGGTCGCTAAGAGACCTTCGCAAGAAGCACATCCCCTGGCTGCAGCACATGAAGACCCATCTTATCGATGCCACTGTCAAGACGTATCCATCGATCGAGCCGGACCAACTGAAACTCTATGTGCACTACCAGCCCACATATTACCACTTCCACATTCATATTGTTCATGTCCAGCTCGAAGCGGGGGCCACTCAGGCGACGGGCAAGGCAGTCGGACTCGAGAATATCATGGAAACGCTGGGCGCAATGGCGGGAGACGACGAGGCGGGTATGGATGGCATTGCTATGAGCTATACGCTAGGAGAGGCAAGTGAGTTATGGACCGAGATTTTCGAGCCACTCAAGTCTAGTGGCGTAGCTTCTCGATCGCAATAATTAGGTCGTTGACACCAGAACCGTTGGGACAGTCGGTCCACTCGCCACCGTCGCGGATGCAGTAGATTTTGTTATCGAGACGAATAGTGGCGCTCTTTGTCACACCAGCCTATCGATCATATTAGCACGGTATGGTATTCCAGATGAGTTTGGCATACATCTGCAGTTCTCTTGATGCTATCCCGGAGGAGGCTTAAGCCATAGGCGCCGTCCTCCTTTACAGCGCAGTCGTTGAGTTGCTGGAAATCGATCGCGGACTCAAGAGCACAGTCTTCGACGAGGGACCGTTCGGGGATTTCGCTGTAGTCGCGGCTCAGACACATGATGAAGCCGAGGTTGATCTTGGGATCGGGGTAGAGTTCGCGGGCGCAGAGCTCGATGATGTTGCCCATGCATTCTGAAGGGCCATGCATGCAGTCGACACCGTCGTTGGCAGTTGGCCTATGGAACCGAATTTTAGTCTCGTATTAGAACAGAGTTGTGTATCGACATACCGGCCAATGTAAGATAATGTGAAGTTGACCTTATCATGAACGCGTTGCATCACGGGTAGTACTAGTAGTTCAAGTCCCTCCTGGAAATATTGAGCATATGCTATCCTGCACATAGATGGGTAGATGTTTACCTTTGCGTCGGGACATTTACTCATGATGTGTGCCTCCAGTGGCACAAGTTTATCGGTAGTGTGAACATCGTCGCTCGTGATGGCGACCATCGTTTGGTCAAGTATAGGGTTGAAAGGCTGCCATATCCAGAATGTATAAACGACAGCTATTACGAAGGCTATTGTGAGGGCAGGTCGACTGCGACGGAGAGAACGGGGCGGCGACATGGCTCGTGACGCAGGGCGTTTCTCATCCATTATAAATGAAGTGGTGATAATTAAGTATACTACTCAGGTAGAGAATCCGGGGATGTTAGGTGGAGGATATGTCGTTATGGGCAGCTGAATGCGCGTCACATTCACATGCGGCAGCATTGTTTATCCGAATTTGGTTAGGGAAACCGTTTTGGGACATGAGCTTCGGTGATTCATACCTAATGTTTCCATACTGATACTTATATACGCTGTCTAACGCCTCCTGCATTATCAAGAGAGTGAGGTATTCCTGATATTTATATTTCATACTCAAATTTCCAATTTCGAAATGTGCCTCAAGTCGGACCTTCACGATCATCAGTGCATCTTTGATAGTGAGAAGTGCTGCTGTAAGTCAACCGTTTCAGGGGTAACCGGCGGGGCACAGAAAGGCTGATATTTGACCCCGCAGAAAATCGCGTGTGAATCTCTTGATCAATTCCTTACTTGGTGCATGCATGCATGAGATGAGATGCGTTCAATGATATGATATAGATACCTAACTACCTACTAATCATTGATTACGGCCACCAATGTCTAATTGTTAAAAATAACCGCTAAGGCCAGATATACTTAGATCGTGGTTCCACGTCATTGCATCAGGGTGCAGCTTCTCTGCGCTAGCGTCTGCGCTGGATCGTCAACACAGGTGAATAACTTCCACCTTCTCATGACTTACGATTCATACTTATTCATTCTCACACTCACAGCCTGCATAGCACACCAGCATTACCTATAAGAGCCCCTGATACATTCGTTACTCGATTCTGCAAACCCTAGCACCCTTCTACTGGCGATCTACTTCCAATCGATCTACGTGTGCCCAATGCCGGTATCAGATTGTCTAGAATGATACCCTGAACTACCTCACATCAACTTCATAAAAAACCCACTATTTATATCCTACAGCGACTTTACTCGAATCATGGCAACCCCTGTATCGATCGAAGAGTTCTTGGAACCTTTATCTGTCGATATTGACAAGATTAATCGACTATCCCAACTGTTTCTCAAGACATTTGAGAAGCTTGCCGCTGGCTCCGAGAACCAGTTCTTACCTACGCCCATATCTGAAGCTATTTTACGACCAGAAGCGAAGCGAAAACAAGGCTGGTGAGATATTCTTACTCAAGGCTCAAAAAAAGAAAAGAAAAGCTGGACTGACATTATGTAGCCACTTAGCCATAGACATGTCAGTTACTAGCCTTGGAGTTTCACTTTCTCTTGTATCTAACGTGAGAATAGAGGCGGCACAAACTTGAGAGTGGGTTTCGTCCAACTCGGCAACGAAGCCGCGTCATCTGGCCAAGCCAATGGCCATATCACTAACGGTTCCGATGACGGTTCTGCCACGAGACATGTGAGGAGGCTTTTGGAGAAGTCCTGGCCCATCGATGAACACCTCAAGAACGAAAACCCGGACAGTCTCTTCCTTTGGATTGGCAAATGCATTGCTGAGGTGGTCCAAGATGGATGCGATACGCTGCACCTACAAAGCGGCCAAACATTGCCTCTTGGTGTTACCTTTAGCTTTCCCATGGTGCAGCACTCACTCTCCCAAGCCACACTTATGCAAATGGGTAAGGGATTCGCTATTTCCCCCGATCAGGATCTGGGTGACCGCCTCACCGATGGATACAATCGTGCAAAGTCACACGAGCTACCTCCTATTCGAGTCGAGGCAATTGCCAATGACTCCGTATCGACGCTCGTCTCATTCATCTTTAACTTCGATGAAGCCTTGAATCGACGTGCCGCCATGGGTCTCATTCTCGGAACGGGCTGCAATGCAACGATTCCATTGAAGCTGAGCCAGCTGAACCCATCCAAACGCCCAAAGAGCGTTGTTGCCCGACCGGAGGAGAGGGTAGAGGATGTCAAGATTGCGATCAATACTGAATGGAGCATCAACGGTACTGCACCTCCCTTACACGAAGTTGGGTTGATCAGCCAATGGGACAAAACATTGGACATCCAAGGTGAGTTGAATGGCTTCCAGCCACTCGAATTCATGACGGCAGGCCGCTATCTGGGCGAACTCGGGCGAATTATGCTGGTCGACTACTTGACGGAACACTTGGGTATCGCTGCAGAAACGTTGCCTCAGAATCTTCTGCAACAGCACAGCCTTACAACAACGTTCTTGAGTCACTTCAAACCCCTCCGACCCTCGGCTCTTGTCGCTATGCTACAGCAAGAATTCCCCGAATCGACAGGATCACCGCCGTTTGAGTGGACCGAGGACCTTGCCACGGCAGTATATCGAATTGCCAAGGCCATTGAGGTTCGGGCGGCTGGTATTGTAGCAGCAGCCACACTGGCTTTGTTGACATTGGCCGAAGAAGTTCCAGGTGAAGGGTCAAAGGCATTGGATCGGGATTACGAACTCGGTGTAGGCTACACGGGGGGATGCATTGTTCACTTTCAGGATTACCTGCAGGATTGCCAGGACTTTTTGGACGAGCTCCTGCGCGAACGATTCGGCGAGGCGAGCCCGTTACGAGTCGTACTCAGCCCGTGTCACGATGGAGGCGTTACGGGAGCGGGCATTCTTGTGGCTGCAGCGTCTCAGAGCAAGACGATAGAATAGCTGCAGGATTGGGTTGCATACTGCATTGGGGTGTTTGGGGGGCGGCTGGACCGCTTCGGTAATTGATCAGTCCAACTTGCAGATGGTGGGTATTTGCATCTGTCTGGGGTGGTTCATGAACATGAGCATGGGTGGCTGTAAGCCGGGGTTAATGAAAGGAGGGGAAGTGGAAGTGGAAGGGGGGAGAGGCTTGAGATAAGCTAATAAACCTGAGGGTTGATTATTAACTGGTTTATAGAAATGATAACTATTCTCACGAGTTCGGTTGCGTGTTTTGTATAGGTACCCTTTCGTTGAAGAGTACTGACCACTCTTAGCAATAGATTTTACTAGCAACTCTATCTAATTGAAGTTGGCGGAGATTCCGACTTACAACTACTAACGTTAGACTACAACCACAACACCAACACCAACTGACCCCTCCACACCGCAGTCTTGCTCGCGTGCAGGTGACTCCTCTCCTCCTGTGATGGTCCCGCATAACGGCCGGCAGAGATAGTCATAATCCTCTGCCTGACTCACATCTACACTCGCACCGAGAAACCTTTTGTGGAAGATACCGCATTTCTAATCCTCCACTGACAATGCATCTATTATAGGCAGCCCGAGTCGGGAATATGCCGATGATCTTTGCGGGGCCACTTCCTGGATGTATCCGCCGCAAAGTCTGCGATCACGACAGTGAGACTCCACTCTTTTCTACATGGTCCCCCAACCTATTTCCTTAAAAGGCTTCTGTCAGATCCTTCTATTTCGTTGCAATCCTTTCCTCTCTTCTTTTCCCTCTTCGTCAGTTTCAAAACAAGACTTGCCGTGATGACTCCGGTCTCGGACCCCGGCCGTGCCGCTCCCGCTCCCGCTCCGGTACCTGTTCCGGTACGGAGTAGTGACAGTGACGGCAGTGTCGTTGATCCAGCAGAATTCGAAAATCTTTCGAGATCTTTGACGACTGGTGCTCACTTCCTGCAGCCTGAATCATTAGAGAGTGCAATGCTAAGACCTTCTTCTTATAAGGCTAGTCATTACCTTCACGATGAGGAGCAGGAGGGAGTGATCAGTGAGGCTGAAGGTGAAGATGAAGATGACAGTCAGATCTCTGAGGACTTGGATAATGTGCGTCCTCATGAAGAGACTCCTCTTATAAGTCACAGTCGACGCCATTCTATCACAGCAAGATCAACAACTTCTGCTGTAACGGAGATAGATACACCGTTTCTCAATAACACATCTCCAACCCGCTTCTGGTTCATCTTCTCCCAGATTCTGACAGCATACTTCATATCTTGCTTTGATGGAACAATCATGGCTTCATCACATCCTGTCATTACATCATACTTTAACGCCTCAAACTCCGCATCGTGGCTTTCCACGGCTTTCCTCCTCACTTCATCTGCCTTCCAACCTTTACTAGGCCGGCTCTCTGATGCTCTAGGCCGAAAGCCGCTTTTTGTAGGAGCACTGGGCATCTTTGCAGCCGCAACGACATGGTGTGCTCTTGCAAACAGCATCGAGAGCTTTATTCTCGGACGAGCCTTTTGCGGAATCGGCGCTGGTGGTGTCATGACCATTGGTTCGATCATTGTGTCGGACCTTGTGCCCATTGAGAACCGTGGCGTCTATCAGTCATACATAAACATGAACTATGGTGTTGGTTCAAGTCTGGGTGCCGCTGCAGGAGGCGCAATGGCTGATTATCTTGGCTGGAGATGGGAGTTTGGAGTTCAGATTCCGCCACTATTGATCTGCATGGTTGTTGCATGGATTGCCATCCCAGATGATCTGGGTATACAGGGCGAAAGAAAGGGCGTGTGGCAGGCTCTTAAAGAATTCGACATTAGAGGCTCGTTGCTCTTGACTACCGCTATTACATTTGTGATTCTGGGCCTGAATCTTGGAGGCAACGTCCTTCCATGTAAGTCAATATCTAAAATCACGCTGATGGTGACTAACTAACATCTTTCAGGGTCACACCCTTTTGTCATTGCAAGTCTTGTAATATTCGCCATCACATTCCCCGTGTTCCTATGGGTTGAGTCCTGGGTCCATAAACCGATCATGCCCCTACATCTCTTGAACCGACAGCCTCGCGGAAATCTGATTTTCTCGAATGTTATTGCTGCTATTGTCGCTAACTCAATTCTATTCAACATGTAAGTCATTCCCCTTTGTATGATAAGAGACTTGCGCCTTTCATGGGACTGTAGCATATCTGTTGCTGATAGACGTGCGACGTGACGCTCCTTGTGGGCACCTCGTTTCTGATACACAGCAGCATGTTCCGTATTTCATTGCTTACTGTGTTCTCAATTACCTACTAGCAGCCTGGATCATCTCCTGCAGCTTGATACTGCTCTTTGGTATTCTATTGCTAACATATCATACAGTCCACTATATTTTCAGGCTGTCCTCCTCACATCTGCCACCTCTTCTGGTCTCCGCCTCATTATTCCAACAATCGCTGCCTCTTCAACCGGTACTTTTGTTGGTTTTGCCGTGACTTGGACTGGCCGCTTGAAGTGGCCTGTCTTAAGTGGTACTATTTGCATACTCATCGGCACCATAGGCCTGGTTTTTCTTCAGCGTGACCTCCCATCTTGGGTTTATCTCTTCATCCTTCTCCCTTCATCGATTGGACAGGGATTCCAATTCCCGGGAACATTCATGGCGATATTGGCTGCATCTCCTCAAGCCGAGCAAGCTGTTGTGACATCTACACTCATGCTGTGGCGAAGTCTCGGCCAGGTACTTGGCGTTGCAAGTAGCTCGCTTGTTGTCCAGAACGCTCTGCTCCATTATCTCAGACAGTACGTCACAGGAGAAGGTCGTGATGAGATTATTCGTCGTGTGAGAGAGTCGGTTGAAGAGGTGGCTAAGCTTGAGCCCAAGTACCGAGAACAGGTCATTGTGAGTTATGAAGCTGCGCTGCGGCTCACATTCATCACTTGTGCCGTGTTTGCATTTGCCTCTGTCGTGATGATCTGGCCGATCAAGCTTCCCCGTCTTGGTGTGCGAAAGCGCAAATAAACTCGAAAACATATATCAAGTCAGGATGAATCAAAAGGACGGACGGATAAGATAGTAAGTATACAAGCGTAATGCCTAGCGGACAGATTGTTAGATTAGACCCAGATATGGTAGCCTCGATTGAGCCCCTATTTATACACCATTATTAACACATCAATTAATGAACCCCGTTAACTCCAGATGCCATGAGAGCGTCTAGCTCTTCCTTCGCATTTCTATAACTCTCCTGTGCTTCTCTCTCACGTCGGTTAACAAAACCAACTTCCTCGCGTAGAGCGCTTAGTCTTCGCTCAACAGCCACATCCTCCGAGACAGCCAGCGTCTTGAAACCAGTCAGCGCAATGCGTGCCTTCTCCAAAGCCTCAGAAGCATCGCTCATCTTATCACGAAGCATCTTCTGTCGCTTCTGATAACCGCCGAGGTGAAGTGATAGCTTCTTCTCTAGCTTAGCGCCTGCTTCAGCAGAAGCCATGATGGAGTCTTGAACAGCCTGGATAACAGTTAGTATAAGGGTCGACTTATGCAACTCATCAAAACTTACATCGAACGCAACCTTCATGACCGTCCCTTGCTCTTCCTCGTCATCATTGTAACAGCCCAGACCAAGGAGTAGCGAGCTGCTTGCGCGTGCTTCGAATGCAGTCTGAATATCCTCGAACTTGGGAAGGGGTTTCGTTTCGGACATGATCAATAGGCGAGCCTCGGCGAGAGCATCGTCGTCGATTTGTTGAAGAGGCTTAGGGGCGCCACTTACTTGGCCACCAGGGACAGGGTATTTCATCGCATCATTCGCCATCAGGTTCGCTGACTCCTTAGCGATGAGAGACTCAGCAACATCTGAAATACTGGCAGCCTGTTTCAATAAACTGGGCAGATCGATCTGAACCGGCCTGGGGAGGTTCTTCTGCATAACTTGAGTTCGCCTACGAAATTCGAGGGCTTCTTCGGCTGCTTGCCTCTCACGTGCTCGGCGGTCCCGCTCTGCAGCATCTTCCTCAGTCATCTCATCCACTTGCATAGCCTCCTTCTCTTCGTCAGGAATATCGAACTCCCATTCCGTATCTTTCGGTTTGGGAAGAGAGGCTAGACCTGACTTAAGCTGGGTACGCAAAGCCATATCTCTCATCCTAATGTCTCTGGGTGTAGCCGAAACCATCGACATTCCCCCGTCTTGGTTCAAAGCCAGGGTGTCTCTGGGTGTTCTCATGGGCGTTTGTCCGGGTCGACCAGGCGTGGCCCCCACGCCATCTGCCCGCAGGGGTGTGGCCAATGGGTTTGGCGTAGAAATGGTCTGCTTTCGAGGAGCGATACCATCGAAACCAGTCGAGGCTGCGCCTTCATGAAGCGGGGCGTTCTGGCCACCGAGAAGTACAGAATTTGTGTCGTTGAGCGCTCGAATATTTCGGATTTCGTTGGCAATGTGATCTTCTTGTTCAGGGGCTTTTGGTGTTCGGATGGGGGTAGCGGAGTTCAGAGTAGAATATGTGTTGACAAGTCCTCGAGTAGCGTCGTTCTCACTCTCCTTTGCCCTCAAATTGGCAGCCTCGCCCATTCTACCCATCTTGACGATATCCTCCAACTCGCCCTCACTGACTTGGGGAGCGGGCAAAACCAGGCCACGACGCTTGCTGCTTTGCTCAGCCTCTCGGATCTTCTGTAGTTGACCAGCCTTCAGAGCCGCCTTGTATGATTCCGACGCCCCATCCTTGTCGGTCTTCTTTCGCTTCCGGTCGTTGTCATCCTCGCCCTCGCCCTTGCGCTTGTTGGCCAGCTGTTGTTTCCGAGGATCAAAAGCTGCGCGTTGCGCCTCGTTCTGCACCATTTCCTCTGCTGTGTCGTAGAAGCCGGGGAGCGCTTTTCTCTCGAAAGGAATATCGGCGTTGTAATCCATCTCGCCCTTTTTCCTGGATGTGACCTTGATATTAATTCCAGCTGTCTTGAGCTCTCGTCTCTTCTGCAGAGCAGCAAGACGTCGCGACTCCTCTTGTTGACGCTCTCGAGCTTTTCTCTTGGCCTTTTTACCCTGTGTATTGGCCAAGCGGGCTCGAGCCTCACTCAACATCTCCTTTTCGTCCTCATCGAGATCGATGGTGTCGGGTCGCGCAGGCTTAGTCTCAGGATCGGGATCTAACTCGCCCGGTCGGAGTCTTCGAACATCATCGGCACTGGGGGCTTGCGTTTCGCCTCCATCTGGGCCCATTAGTCCAAGACTGGATGATTCCTTCGCTTCGGCTTCGTCGAGGAGCTTCTGATATCGTTCGAGGCATTGGTTTGCTGTTCGGCCGACAATAGGAGCGATCGTGCGCCACTGAGTGGGCATAATCTTGGCGAGATGGAGAAGTCTTTCATCTTCCTCCTTGCTCCATTCGATCTTTTTGATGCTTGGGTCGAGCCATTCGTTCCATCTGGCTTTGCACTGCTTGGGCGTCTTGCGCGCCAGCAGCGATGAGACACGCGCCCATTGATTCAGGCCATACTTGGAAACAGAGGCCTTAAGGATTTCATCCTCAATGTTGGTCCAAACGCCTCCTTTGACGACGGGCATTGCGGCGGTGTTGGCTGAGGCGCTTTTGATAATGGTTGAATACAATGGAGCCTGGGCTAAGCTGCGAAACACGCTTCTTGAAAATATCCAGGTTCCATCTCCGGCGCGCAATTGTTGCTGACTCAGCTGACTGGGGTTGTGATTGGATGAATGTTAAGCTCTATGTATAAGGCCCACAGTTGCGAAGTAGCCTGTTCCTCAGGGGTACATGAAACTTCGAACATCAAATGAGGGTGTCAGAATAAGCTGGTCTGAAGCTCTACTTAGATACAGCATATTTGCCTAAGTGCTTTTGTCACCCAGGCTAGAGGCCCTAAGTTTTCATACTTCCTTGCTTCGTGTGCAGGCCGAACTATCACTCTTCCCCAGGGGAATTGCAATTATCACCACTGATGGTGTCGTCTTAGGGGATCTGAGCTGTTCCTTTTAGAACGGTATCATTTGCGGGGATCTCAGTGTCAAAGTTGGAAATATTGATGCTTTGCGCTCTCAAGTATCCAATGATGATTTCCCCCAGCTGGCTGCGACAGTGTATCAGGACGTCAAACAGCGTCGCTCCAACGTCTATTCGACCGAAATCATGATAACCGATGACAAATTCTTTATGTATTTGTCAATGACTAGGTACGAATTTTCGACATCCAGCGATGAAACCTGTTGGACGAAGAGCTACTTGTCACTCAGGTTAGCTGGTATAAACAGTAAGTGGCTCTGGAATACACAGAGAGTCCGAAAAGGATTATCGTCTTTTCTATCTGAATATTTGGTAGCTCAAATCCGAGCTAAAAGCAGTGAGCAAGCTAATCCCTCACTATCACAGTAGGCGTAGACTATCAGGTTTGTAGGCACCTTTGCAATACGCGGCAATCGACTCAGGCAGATTTATAATATGATCTTCTTCCATACCGCGCGCGCTTGTTTCCTGTTGATCCCGGACTTTGCGGAGTCGGTTGGATCAAAACCCGAAACCCGATGCGATTCGATGCCACATTTTCAGGATTCAGGAACAGTAGCCTATCAGATCAAGCCAGCGAGAGACCAACGAGCCACGCCAGCACCCATGATAGCTGTTAGCTTATCAGATACTGCCAGATCCCAGCCTGCATGGTATGCATGGGACGCAGGGAATGCGTCATTCATTTATCTATCTCGACAAAGGTGCCAGAGAAGCAAATCTGGCATGAATCGAGTGATGCCGTATGATGGGCCCGACAATGGCGCCAGCATAACGTGATTGAGCATCAGAATCGCCAAGGCATTAACGCATAGAGGCGACAGCAACTCAAAGATTGACAAATGTAAAAAGGAAAAGCCCCATTCATGGCTTATCAGGTTTTAAAACGATCGTGTTTCGTCCAGCTCTGGGACAATTGGCATGGCCCAACGTGGATAGCATGGATGTTGGACTCCACAACACCATCCCAGCACTTGGACTCATCATGTATCCGCAAGAGAGCTCCCCAAATGCGCCTAGATCATACATTATTAATCCTCGCCAGACCAGACCAGAGCAGACCAGATCCCTTCTTCGTCACACTTATCTCATGTCAGTTGCAACTTGCAAGCGACACAACCCTCTCGCTTGTTTTGACTTCTGAGACATGCAAAATCTAGTTCTTATTATCCTTTCAAAGACTCGTCCATCTCTCGATTCCCCCTTGGCCATGCCCCAGAAACATCGTGATTGAATACAGGCTTCACTGGCCATCATTTTGCTGCGTGCAGCACTTCACTGCCTCCGACCCGAACCGACGAAACTTGTTCCGCTTGCGCGCTAGGAAACTATGGCGAAAAATGATAGTATTCACAGGGAAGAGTCTGCGACCCTAGACGAAGCAGCACGTTTGCTGCCCACGAGCTCCGAAGTTCGCGATGCAGATAGTGAAACATCATCTACAACTCCCGCTTGGGATTCCTTCAAGGACTTTGAAGGCCTGCCCTGGTGGCGGCAACCATCGGTATGCGCCTAGGCATTGTTCAAAACCATATGGCTCAGCTCTGACCTTGCTTGTAGGTTTATTGGCTGCTTGGTCCTTATATCATATTCACTCTTGCCTTTGGAGGTGTAATGGTTCCTAAACTTGACCTGTAAGCTTCCGTTGCTTGCGATATTCAGAATTTCGTACTCTTACTTACCAATTTATGCAATAAGGATCCTTCAGCTCGTTTGCAGGCAGTATTTCGCAGATGAACACAGCCGTAATCCAGATGCAGTCTTCCAGCCTGTTCTTCTTGGGTCTGAAAATCCCCAATGCGATATTCCCGAAGTGCAAGCAAACGTGGCAAAATTCATGCTGGTCATGAATTTATTCACTGGCATTCTAAGTGCTATAGTCGCACCGAAAATAGGCCATTTATCTGATCGATATGGTCGTACACGGCTGATGGCTCTAGCTTCTGTTGGTGGAATCTTGGCCGAATTCATCACTATCCTGGTTGCCCGATACCCCGATGTTATTAGCTATCGCTGGCTGCTTCTAGGTAGTGCCTTTGATGGTATGACAGGATCGTTCACTACGGGAAGTATCATGACACAGTCTTACACAAGCGACTGCACCCCTCCTTCAAAACGCGCCGTGTCTATGGGCTACGTGCATGCGTGCCTGTTCACGGGACTTGCTTTTGGTCCTCTTCTTGCAGGCTTCTTCGTCAAGTGGACTGGTAGTTTGCTATCTATTTTCTATGTTGTCATGGGATGCCACATTGGTTTCATGCTTTTTGTCTGGCTTGTTGTTCCTGAGTCATTGTCTCAAAGGAAACAATTGGTAGCACGGGAGAAGTACGAAAAGGACAAGGAGTTGCAATCTCCTGTCTCGCCGTCATGGGTGAATACCCTTCGAACAGCAAACCCCCTAGCTCCTCTCAAGGCTCTCTACCCTACTGGCCCTGGAACATCACCGGCTCTTCGTCGAAATTTGATCGCCCTTGCGATCAACGATACCATCATTCTCGGAGCAAGCATGGCCGCAGGCGCTGTCATTGTTCTCTACTGCGGACGGACGTACCACTGGGACCTTTTGGAAAAGTCGGGATTTGTGTCTCTTCTCTCACTTGTTCGCGTCGTGGTTCTTATGGGAATATACCCTGTTATCAACTACTTTGGCCGTATCCGCCCAGCAGCTCGTCGTCGTCGCGAGTCCGGAGTGGTTGCTGTCGAAAGGAACCGTGGAGCAGACGAGCTCGACGTCCTGATACTGAGAATTGCTTTGACTTCAGATGTTATTGGGTCTCTTGGATATGTATTTGCCCGTTCATCGCAAGTGTTTGTCGTTAGCGGTATGATGACCGCTGTCGGAGGTCTCGGGAGTGCAACTGGGCAAGCTATGATCACCAAACATGTACCTTCTGAAAGGGTTGGCCAGCTACTCGGAGCAATCGGTATGATGCATGCTCTTGCACGAGTGTTGGGACCAGTCTTATTTAATGGAGTGTATGCCCTTACGGTTGGACGTTTCGACCAGGGTATTTTTGTCCTGCTAGCAAGCGTATTTGGATTTGCTCTTGTGGTAAGCTTTGCTATAAAGCCATACGGTACGTCAAGCCTCACGTTACAATCTGGCTCTGAGACTAATGAATTATAGTCGTGTGGGAAGATGAGCCTGAAGATGAACGACAGCCTCTCAATCGGACAGAGGAAGCTTTCACAGTTCCAGATGGCCAAGTTCCTCTTGATGAGGAAGATCAGGTCAGGTTCTAAGAAATGCCCTACTCTTCAGTAGAAGCGATTTTCTTTTGTTGGTTTTATGTTACCTATCTATACAGTACAAAGGTGCACAGGTCGCCGTTGATTGGTGGTTCTCGTACAATAGTATCAGGCAACAGTTTGGAGCATTTGGACATAGAATATACACGAAGCAACTCACGAATTAAAATACCATCAACTGCTCAACAATCATATTAAACACTCTTCTGCTGAGAAATGCTGGAGATCTCCGCCAAAACGCTCAGTGTTAGACAATTGGTGCAAAAGATGTGGGTCCCATTTGAGTTCTCACAGGGGACCAGACCTCACTCATGACATCAGATCACCACCTTTAAACGACGTGATTTTATACAACGAAGAAGGCGAAAGTCAGGCAACGCCCTCTCCTCATTTCATTATAGACCAATTACTTCCGCCAACTGATCATAGTTCCAAAGGAGCCACCGTAATTGCAGGAAAAGGGCTTCTACCAATTGGAGCATGCTTGCATCTAGAGCCTGGGCAACTGCAAAGAGTGGCTCAGTGAGAAACATCATGACTGCAGCCGGAGCCGCCGGACGAATTATCAAATTTGGGCCCTTTGAGGTCACAAACCAGGTGAGGAATCATGTTGAGCCTCGATGTCAAGCTCAGACCCGAGCTTACTCTTATCATTAATAGATACTGACAACTCCCCAGGTCTTCCTAACTACACCGCACTCCTTCGCGCTGGTGAATCTCAAACCTCTCATTCAAGGCCATGTTCTCGTGTGTCCGCATAACCCGCATAAACGTCTAACAGACTTGACACCCACTGAGATCTCGGATCTCTTCACAACAGTGCAGCTTACCCAGCGTCTGCTTGCACGCGCTTACTTCCGCACCCCCGAACCTGAGGCTGGAAGCTTCTCAGTTGCTGTGCAAGACGGAGCTGACGCGGGGCAGACGGTACCACATGTTCACGTCCACGTCGTTCCGCGAACGGCTGGGGACATGGCAAGCCCGGATGCCGTGTATGTTAAGCTTGCGGGAGAGGAGGGTAATGTCGGTGGTGCATTATGGGATAAGGAGATGGGGGCACGACCGAAGCCGGGTGGAGGGATGCGGAGCGTCGATGACGAAGACCGAAAAGCAAGGAGTGTTGAGGCCATGGCTGAGGAGGCGGAACGGTATAAGGCTATTCTCAAGGAAATGGGCATTGAGTAGAGGTAGCGAGACATTCTTTGCAGATCATCGAAGTCTAGCTGCATACACGATAGGCATAACTTGGAAACGAACTCGTGAGCGTCATAACACAATCGTAATATTGATCTCCAAACTTTTCACTTGTATGTACTTGCAATTGCTTACTTGGCTGCATGACAGTATGTGTTGTGACATGGCTCTCATAAAGTCAAGACAGCGGATCTACAGGAGAACCTAGGGCTGATGAAGCTTTCCCCGAAATCCATGAAAAAGAGGCGATAATTACGCGGCTTCTGAACGGATACACAGAAAAAGCGAGCGTACCTGAGAACGCGATGTATCACAGAGAGAACATGTAGACGTTGAACTTCGAAACACAGGCAGTACGCGTATACTTCTATGTCACTCATGCCGGCACCATTTCTTGGCTACAGTATCAATGAATATTTCGTGCCTAACGCCACGATTGATGTTGAACAATGAATTATCCTTATTCGCCACCCTAGACTATCACAACTGGAATGCCGATCTTTGAGTTCCAGAACTTACAGGCTACAGGCATTACAAATGTACTAAATCGGGTCCGTACAGTATAAAGGCTGCTGCTGATATTATAAGAGGCTAATCAGAGGTTATACCCATCTTTTAAGATATTCTGATTTATTGCAGGGGTCTTTAAACAGGTATCTTCTAATATACTGTACTTGCTACTAGGTCATAGATCCCTCCTATCAGAGGTACCGGTTCGTAGCGATCTACAATATGCGATACATTTGTAATGCCTGCAGCCTGTACAGCATAGAGTTCACAGCCACCCTTTCACGACCGTTTTTAGCTTGACCTGGGGGGCGTCAACGTTTGATCTGACTTTGAAGCATCTGGATGGCACAGTAACGTCTTCCTGGTCAGCTACACCTCCAATGGGGCTGAAGCAAGATGAGGGGTTCAGTCAGTTGCAATTGGTCCAGCCGCTAAGGCAGTTGAAGAATTCCAAGTTAGACTAGTGGTAAGCGCATCTTGCATATGCGTTCAGGTAAGCTTGAGAAGATGCATGCCATATGTAGCACACATCTGAGGCTGCTGATGTGCCACTTCAACATGGGAATCCCATACGCTAGCTAACCGAACAGCTTATGATAATGCGAGGCTTGCAGCCGGGATACGATATGCGATCGCCCGGTGTGTTCACGACGGTTGGGCATCTGATCTTATGTGATGGACTGATTGAGGGTTAGAGAATAGAGGACCTCGATCCCAAGTAATGAACAGTATAGCTTAGTCTACAATAGATTGAGAGATTTTGCGAAACCATCCCAAGATCCGCGGCGTATGTCCTTAGTCTTGTGAGGTGAGGGGCTGGAGGTGCTTGTGATGGAACAGAGTAAAATGAAGTTTTTCGGGATAGTTTCCACAGTGGCTCCCAACTCAAAACACGCCAATGTTGTTGTTTTCGTTCACTTGGAAGTCTGGCAACATATCCTGGGATATATCCCCACATTACATTACAAGCCAGTCTCCCTGTGCGGGGATTGCCAGCATTTGCTCGCCTACCCGCAATTAAACCAGGCCTGGACCTCATGTTTTGGCTTGGTAGCTTAACCTGGTCTGGTAGCTGCGGATCATCGGGATATCTTGGGAAGAGTCCTGTGGTCGTTACATTCAAAGGTGCCAGGCTGGCAACACGAGTCGCGCTTGGGTCGGTGAGCGAGCCGATGGTCCGAAGAGGTGTAAGGCGATGGAACAACTGATACCCTGCCTCAATTCTGTGACCATTTGAAGACATCGGACCGTTAATGTGAAGATCCTGGTCCAGTTTGATCTTTCAATCAGCAGTATCACATAAAGATCAGCCTGAAAGCCGCTTTCTCTCATCCTCGACTCAGGCGTTGCCGTTGTCACAGCCGTGTTGATGGTGTGTCGTTGAAATAGTCCCACCTTGACTGGTGGAGTTGGCGCAGAGGACAAGGCGGGAACTAGCGCAAGCAGTTTTTAGCCGCTTCGTTTGATGCATACGCTGAAATGCGGTGGGTAATTAGTGCAAGAAGCACTAGACGACAGTGGGCCCAGACAGGTCTTTTGCGATGCGTAGCGCCGAGACAAAGAGGAATCCCTTGGAGAGCACGGGGCCAAGTTCAAGAGAGCTATAGACCACGCGATCTAATTCATAGGTCCCCCGCAATGAGAATGCTGAATCGTCTGGTCACCAGAATTTCTGGGGTCCAGAGCTCTTGGTAGTCTCGTTCATGCCTTGCATGTGAGTGAGTGAGGGTTGGTAGGGTCAGCAAAAGGCGGTGGACGGATGTTGACTGCTGCAACTGTATGGTGGCTGGGTCTCGTTGCTCGCACTACTATAGGAGCCTAGAGGTAAGCTGGTGACTCGGCACGGAGCACTATCGGCGATTGACCAAAGTCCAAATTGCATGGAACCATGATTGCAGCACAGGCAGCGCAGTGAGCTTGGGATCCAATGCAGGTCAACAGCTGGTGGGTCGCACAACGACAGGCCAGACGCTGGTGATCTGCGAGATAAGCAAAGACACTCAATTTAGGTTGCCCAAGGACATGACCTTTGTGGATGCATGTGAAACGTCAGTCGAGCCATGGAAGACCAAAAAGCACAAGTTATGTATCATTTCGTCGAATGACACACAATTGAAGGTCAGATGGGGAAAATGACGATGTTTGACAAAGGGGCAATTGTGGTTAACTACTCCGTAGCTTACTTGGCCATCGAGACAGACAGGTGTGTTGTGGACGGGACGAGGGAGGCCAGAAGATGGAGGGGTGTCAGTCCTGGCTCGTAAAGTTTCCGAGGAATCTCATCTCACAGAGACCATAGTCTCAGACGGAACCAGCAGCGGGCGTAGGCGCACAGACTCCCACCACCAGCCAAGCAATGCAAGCGCCAAAAGTCGCACGTTGCAGCAACATCACCCTTTCCGCTTTCAATTGACCTGCAGCCATCTAATCTCTCTCTCTCTCTCTCTCTCTCTCTCTCTCTGCTTTATTAGCCTCAAGGTCCCCTTATCCGCTCAATGGATGCACCCGGTTCTCGGGATGTTCTTTTCTTAGGGTCGCTTTTGTTGACATGTGTCCTTCTACGTTGTTTATTTTGAACGTTGTTTAGCGCGCCACTGAAAGGATAGTCAATACGTAGTCAATGATGTCGGGAGGTCGTGAATTATTGCTTTTGTCGTATTCTCGAACCTGAAACCTGATCTGCCACTGACGTTATTGAGCCGCATCCTTTTTCAAGTTCGTATCTCGCTTTCCAGAGATGCTAGAGTTTGAATCCACCAGTAACGGAGCTTGGCCGGTATTACGCAGGGTTGTGGTCGCAAGGACCTTGTCCGCGGTTGAGTTGCATGGAACCATCTGGATTACTTGGGATCTCCTCAAGTCCGTGAGAGTGAGGAGATGATGAAATGGATACACAGTCACCAATACCGCATACAAACAAAAAACTTCTGCGAGTGTGTTGATAATGAATATCGTTTCTTTTGTCAGGATATGATGTGGTGATCGAATTTCTTTCTTGTCGCTGGAGCTTTCATGGACTTAAAACAACTGAATCTTCATAGCGGCTCTACTATGTAAGTATGTACAGAATTGTGTACCTTATTCAAGCCAAGACATGGCTTGAGTCGTTACGCGGCTATTCAGTTAATGTTACGAAAAGAATGGTTCAACACCAGAGACACTCTTGCGTACCTAGTCGCTCATCAATGCCCGGTCATCGGCTCCGATGGAAATGTACAAACGAATGCAATGCAACGAACGAAACGACCAGAAGAGAGAATTTTCAATTCCAGGGTGGCGGGCCTAAACAAAAGACACAGCCAATCATTACATACGCTCAAATCTCAGATACCGGATAAAGTCATACGCTAGAAGGAAGCTCTGGCCTCAATGGCATCCTACGGGGTGGCCCACCGGCAATCGACATGCATGCGACGTTGGGGATGGAACCTTGACACAGACCACCATCGGTCAAGCCGCCCAATCAAGTGACATGTTTCCGTTAGCTGCATGCAGAATCCAGGACGCTCCCGAGAGTTCCCCTCCGTCTTGGGAGACCAAGACACACTTGACACGGACTTGAGTGAAGCAACACCAACGCCAACGCCAACGACTCCATCGGTCCCGTCTAACGATGGCTCCATTCACTCTCTGTGTCCAAGTGACCACCTGCCGACAGTCCGGAAATTTGGCTGCGATAGTCCGTGGAGCAGTCTCGTCTTCCTGTATCACGAGACACTTCATGCCTGCAGTCAACAGTGGCACGAGAAGAGCATGAATTGTGTGGTTATCTGGCTGAGTCTCAGACCAGAGATGCATGCATATGTATGCAGGTGCACCGATATCAGGGAGGCAAGAAGGTGTAGAGTTTCAGTGCCATATCCTCGCGGCAGTGGACGGAAACACCAGAAACATCCAATTGTTCGAAGATGGCTCAGAGTCTCTTATCTCTGACACATGACACCAGGACAACAAACAGGTCAAGGGAGATCAGGCAAACTTTGTCTCACTCTTGCCGCGCCCGGTGTTATTCTACCGTCCGGTTTTTCTTCTCTGGGCCTTGTCGTATGCAACTGTTGGTTCAATTTCCCTGATGGTGTATGCAACTCCCAGCAACAAGGACAATCTTAGCGGCCGCCCCACATGCTGCAAACGAAGCTTCGACTGTTCCACTGCAAGCAAAAGCCAGGTTCTTTTTTTCTCCGCCGAGTAGGTAAGTTGGCGGGACCTTATCGGCCAGGGAGAGCGAGCCGAGCGACCAAGCGAAGTGTCTGGGCTTGTTCCAAGGTTGATGTTGGCCTTTAATTGCGATTTCGGCCCCCACAAAAATGTGTCGCCGCACTTACACGGGCATGCACTTGTTCTCCTTCTCCTCCAACTTGCGCTTGCACTTTGCTTGACTGACTTTTGGTAGAAATATCCCATCTCCCACCCTCTTTCCTTTCCTTCGTGACTGAATTTTTCTCCCTGTCTAACTACTAAACTTGTCATATCCAAAGTCTGAATCACTTCCCATCTCCAGTCTGGGCTCTTGTTCTTCCATCTTAACTGTTGTGATTCTGCTATTGCTGATTTCCTTGTGAAATCCCGTACTAACTTGGTAACTGGCTCTCCAAATTCTCCAACAAGACAGCCACTTCCATTCCAAAGGGCTACGATAACCACCCTTCTTCTGCCTTTCTCCAAATATCTCTTCCGTGGAATCGTCGCTTTGCTTATTTTCCCACTCAATTTGGGATCGAGGCGGCGATTGTTTTTTGACAAGCTCGACAACTTGCCTTTCTTTCCATCCAGGCTGTGATCCATCCCAAGTCTCAACATGGGTATGCTTCGCGCTGGTCCTCGTGACCCAGATGCATTCCCGGCCATGCAGCTCTTCCTCTTGGGTAAGATCAGATATCACACTTCAAAATTTATGCTAACTCTAAATAAGCCATTGTTCGACTCGCTGAGCCTATCGCTTTAACATCCATCTTCCCATACGCCTGGGCCCTTGTCAAGCGCTTCGAAATAGGCCGTCAAGAAGATGCTTCGTTCTACTCTGGCATCCTTATATCCGCATTTTCGCTTGCTGAAGCTGTTATGGGAACGTACTGGGGCGCCCTGTCCGATCGTATCGGCCGCAAACCCGTTTTGATCATTGGATTGCTAGGTACAATGATCAGCATGTTGATAGTGGGAGTGGCTCCAAGCTTCAGTATTGCCTTGATTGGCCGTCTCCTCGGTGGTCTACTGAACGGAAATATTGGTGTTATCCAAACCATGGTTGGCGAGCTGGTCACCAAACCTGAGCATGAGCGTAAGTCTGCAAACCATTGCTCGAATTTCCACCACTGACCAATATCTTATTTAGCACGTGCATACTCCATCATGCCCTTTGTCTGGAGCATTGGAACCATTGTTGGACCGTCTATCGGTGGCATGTTTGCCAACCCTCATGACTCTTGGCCTGAATCTTTTCCGGTCGGCAGCCTTTTCCAGCGCCAACCTTACTTGCTGCCCAACGTCATCTGCGCAGGATTGCTGCTTGTGAGCATTGTGCTCGGTTTCCTCCTCCTCGAAGAAACCCATCCCGACATGGTCCAGCACGTTCCTACCAGCGAATACCATGTCAGTGAGGAGACCCCCCTTATGATGAACAACCGAATGGCCACCGAGATTGAGCCACAGGCGTACGGTGCGATAGAGACAATTGAGGGTTCAACTGATGGCTCAATTGGGGACTGGGATACTCTCTACATCGAAAATGAGAAGACAGCTGCAGCTCCCATCAAGATCTGGAATTGCCGTGTTGTTGGCTTCATTGCCGCCTTGTCAATCTTCACTTACCATTCCATGACCTTCGACCACTTGCTGCCCATCTTCTTCGAAGACAGCCGTGCTGGTGCTGTGGAGATGTTCAAACATGGCTCTATCTTTCCTTTCTACTCGCCTGGTGGCTTGGGCATGACTCCACGAGATGTTGGCGTGATCTTGGCAATCGACGGCGGCATCGCTCTGTTTATCCAGGTTTTCGTCTTCCCCTGGACCGTCAAGATGCTTGGAACCTATCGCCTTTTCCTGCTCGTCACTGTCCTCCACCCTATCATTTACTTGCTGATGCCCATGCTCCTCCTTGTCCCTGAGAGTCTTTTATACCCCGCTATCTACGGCTGTCTCATCATCCGCAACATCCTCTCCATTATACTATATCCTCTTCTTATGATTCTCATCAAGGATGCTACACCAGCCCCAAGCGCTCTTGGAAAAGTGAACGGCTTAGCAGCAAGTGCTGGTGCTGCTTGCCGAATGATTGCTTCGCCCGTCGCTGGATTCTTGTGGACGGTCGGTACCAAATCAGATTGCTCTGCCTTGGCCTGGTACGGCAGTGCTATTGTCGCTATTTTGGGAGCCGTTCAGTGCTTCTCTGTTCCTCGCCGGCGCAATGAGGAGCCCTATGAGGAAACCTCTAAGGCACCTAACAAACAGACTGTTACAGTGACCGAGACTGAGTTTTATGACTCCTCATGAGGAGCACGCGGCGCAGTTTGAAACCTGATCAGGTCGAACATGCTGAAGTGACTTCACGGGTTTTGCAGCCCGTTTTTAGACTTGATTGCCTGCAACAAGTCATGCTGTTTTATACCTTCATGAGCTTGGAGTTCAAGCATGTTTTGATAATTTGCCCATATAAACGACTGGTAGATGGGATGGTGTTTATCACGGCCGCTTTTACGAAGTTATGTATACCCCTGGTATAATGATTCATTTGGTTTGGGATGATTTTTACTTGGAGTTTGGCTTGATGATTAAAGAAAAAAGCTTTCGGAGTTTATTTGTTCTTGAATTGATTGGGTTTACGGTTGAAGATGGGGTTTGGTATATAAGTTAGATAAAAGGGAGGTAAATAGGAATAGAAGTAATTACAAATACGACAACTCTCATCCAAGCAGGTTACAGAATGGGCGCTTTGAATTGCCGTCAAGGCCTGTCTTTCTCGTTGAATTTACATGTCGACTACCATCTGCCCATATTTGGTTGTTCGTGCGATAGTCAGTGGCCCCTCTAGACAGTGTAAGAAACCTTAGTATCTCTATCCTAAGTGATAGACAGATTTACATAAGTTGAGATATATCTTGGTTGGCCCCTAGGTTGGTTATATGACATAGGTACCTACTGAATCTCGGAAGTTTACCCCCGAAACAGGCTCCCTCTGCATGAATCCCGAGTCGTGATAGTTAAGGTAGGTGATGCCCAATAGAATTTTCGCCACCCACCCTAAAGTTGGAGAAGCTCAAATTTTAGCAATCGAGTCACTCTGAATCCACCCACCAATCACATCTAAAGTGTAAGACTCACCACAAAACCTGTAGTCCTGACTCGAAGACAACAGTGGCAGATTCATTTGCTCTAAGAGGCAAAAATGAAAATCGAGGAAATAACCGACAAATTGGAGGAGGCCATGAAGCTGGAGCAGGCCTCACCACAGCCTAATACCAGCGCCACAGATGCCACCAAACCTGAGCTGCCACCAGCTCATACCATCGCTAGCGGAAAGACTGTTGATGAAGTATGGGAGGATCTAAACAAGTCGCCCCTTTTCATGACAGACCTTGATGCCAGTGAGGAAAATGAAGACATTGCAGCACTGCAGGCACTCGCGTATGAAGGCACACCTCTTGAAAACGGCCAGGAGTTCAAAGAGCGTGGAAACGAGTGCTTCAAACTTAAGAACTACGCCGATGCAAAGGAGTTTTACGGAAAAGGCATTGCTATTCTCGCTGGCGAAGAACGCAAGCGTGCCAGGGGCGAGCAGACAAAAAACCAGGAGGGCGTAATCGACACTGAGGAGGAGATCCAGAAGCAACGCGAGACTCTTGAAGCGCTCTACGTCAACCGGGCAGCATGCCACCTTGCTGTTAAGAATTACCGCAGCTGCTGGCTTGATTGCGCTGCAGCATTGCGTCTCAACCCGCGAAACATCAAGGCATACTTCCGCAGTGCACGAGCACTCCTTGCGGTGGACCGTATCCAGGAGGCCGATGATGTTTGTGCACGCGGTCTTTCATTAGATGAAAACAATGCTTCTTTGCGTTCTGTAGCGGACGATATCATTAAGCGAGCCAAAGAGATCGACGCACGACGAAAGAGGGACGCAGAGCGCGAAGCAAAGGAGAAGCGACGTGCGCTTCTCATCAAAGCCGCACTGCGAGCGAGAAATATCCCCACACGCACAACCTCTCAGCCACCAGAGATGGAAGATGCGGGTATTGCGCTCCTCCCAGATCCTGATGATCCCCGCAGCACGCTTGCGTTCCCAACAGTACTGCTGTACCCTCTACACCTGGAGTCTGATTTCATCAAGGCGTTTGAGGAAACACATTCGCTCGAGGATCATCTGAGCTATATCTTCCCTCTGCCGTGGGACAAGGAGGGTGTGTACACGACAGCAGGTGTAGAGGCGTTTGTGGAAACTACACAGGGTGGCCTCCTAAAGATGGGCAAGCGGGTGCCGCTGCTGAAGGTTTTGGGAACGGGTAAGGTTGAGGTAGTGGATGAGGTGGTGAGGATCTTTGTCGTTCCCAAGGATAAGGCAGAGGCATGGACAAAGGAGCACAAGGCAAAGAGAGCGGCTGAAAAGGGAGAGACAAGCTGATTGGTGTAAGAAAGAATATAAAAAAGTTACTTTGTTTTACAATGATCTTCGTGTACTAACTAAAGACTTGCGATTGCTGATTCCTAGGCCCTAAATGATGTGCTATATGCCGTTATGATATGATCAAGATGCCACCAGATACTGGCGATTGAGTGAACCCAAGTGTCCAAACTTTTCCATTCTATTCGCTGTTAATACTATAACCCCCAAAGACTCCTTTGTCGATAGAAACCCATTGCGCCATTCCCCGTTCTGTCATAGTTACTTGGACAACGAAGTGGCTCGCAGTCTCTTGTTGCGGCGTCCTTCCTCGAACCCAGGCTGCAATTGAACGGGAGGCGGCGACTCGACGGCGTTGGGAGCAGCGGGCGCCTGGTCCTGCATCCTGAGGTTCAAGAGAAGCATAGCTGCGTCCTTCTGGGCCGCATCAGGTACGCTGTGTGGCGTCTTGATCACTCGTTGCCTCATAGGACTAGCGTCAGGGGTCGAAACCATAAGAATAGATCTCGGGCTCATGGCGGGACTGGCACTCTCTCTGTAAAAGCTGTCCCAGTCTTCGTATTCCAGTCGTCTCTTAGGTCCCCATGGCGCAGACGAGAGAGCGCCTTCATTCTGCAGAGGTGGGATGCGAGGGACCGCACTGAGCAAGGGATTAGGCTCAGGGCTAGACTGGTTCGCAACGGTCCAGCTAGATCCCGGACGAGAAGTCACCATATAACCAGGGAGTCCCGAGCCGCTACTCGAGGCTGAGTTGGGAGCTGACATGTAATGGCATTCGACGTCGCTATCCATGGCCCACGAAGGATCACAGAACAGACGGGGTCGGAATCGATGGCGGCGCTCGTCTTGGGCGTAAATGCCAGATGGAATACTTCGATCGTCTCTCGGATAGCTCGTAGCGCAGTGGAAGCTAGGTGGGATCGTACTCATATGCATACGCCGAGTCATTTCGGCTTCATGGGTAGCTTCGATGATTATTTGCTGGCTGATGACCATGCGGCCGAAGTCAGGCGCGCTGGGATGAATGCAGAGAGATGGAAAGTCTGGGCCAAAGATTGGGATCAAGGCACCCGCGATAGAGTAACAGAAGGTCGCGCAGACAGCTCTGGCACATGTGTATGGCATCCAATAACCTGCGTAGACTGATGAGCAAACGAACACAAGGCGCTGATGGATGGAACATACCTTGAGCAGCTATAGAGCCTCCAGTAATGCTATGTGTGATTTCTTTGAGCCCTGGGTTGAGGCCTAACATCTTTGCCGGAATTGTCTACTCCAATTGGCAGTTAGTATATATTTATCGAGACTTGTTCTTTTACTTGCCTTTCCGTAGCCGCGACATTTGAAGAAAGGGGTCATGCGAACGAGCCCGACATTATAGTCCCACATCACAGCGTACTCAGTGTTCTGTTCAGCCAATGTGAACTCGTATTTGAAAACTGTTAGGCTTGAGTCAGTAACTAGTGATCGAAGTTAGACTTGGCTACTTACCCTCGAAGCTCTCTCGTCCTGTCTTTTCGTAAAAGTCCTTTTTGCCACTGTTGTATGGGATGTGGAGGCTTGAATCCTGGATATTCCCGAATGGCTTGACTCGGAATCGGTGTATCTCTTGCAAAGTAATCTCGTCGAGACGCTCGAAAGGGTGAAACTTGACTGGACCGCGCAGCTTCGACTTGGCCATATTGTTAGCCTCTTTCGGCCCAGATCTATCAGAAGCCATCATAAAACGGTTCGCAAATTGATTTGATGCTTCTTCGAAGTTCGGGATTGGTGGAAACTCGAGCGCAAGACTTGGTCGAGGAAAGGGGGAATCATTATCTCCAGCTGGTGCTGGGTTCAGGAGACCTTTAAGGGACAGCATGATGAAAACCAGTAAAGTTTGCCGGAAATAGAAGTTTGAGAGATGTAAAGATGTTCAAAAGATGCAGGCGGCCAGGTATTTGGCCGTAAAGAGATGGCTAAACCAAGTGGTTTGGATAGTACAGCGGGCAGCGGCCGTGATATAACTACTTCTGGATTGCAGGGAAGGACAGACAGCCGCAACACTACAACTGGAGGAAACTCTTCGCCTTTAAAGTCACTCCTCAGCTTGGCAAACAAGTTGGGGAACGGCAAATATGCCTGCGTGTACCGAAATAGGCGCTGGTGAGGAACCCTAGCCTGAGCTGGCTCGGCCAGCAAAGTTGCTCGGGAACCTGCAACTCCAAAAAGTCGGTCACGCCTTGTTTAGGTCAGGCCGACACTCTTCGTTATGTTTTCTTTGTTCTTTCAGTCTCAATACCGGCTTCCAAGGGGCTAGAGCTCCGTTGACGAGCTCCCACCGCCTGGTGCTAGCAGATGCTAGGAACAGCCACCAAGTGATAGATGACGGAACGATGTCGGGGCAGGCTGTTAACGATATAGGAAAAGAAATTGGGCTCAGTTTGAAGCCCAGGGAGAAATGCAAGGATGAGGTTTCCAGAGACTTTGATGAATAGGAACGTATTGTTGCGTTGTCCTACTGCTATGGTTTTGTTCATCCACCTAACGTAGTTGATATGTTTGAGTCCAGAGTCCCGCTTTATCAAACAGCTCCTCTATAGCCTCTAGAGTTCCCCTCCGCATTAGGAGGAACATAAGGCAGAAAGAACTGCAACAGGGGTGCGTATTGGAACTGTTGGGTGTGGATAGGTCAGCCTTCACTCCGTGCCGTCCGTTACACTCCCGGATACATCCTCGCTTTTGCTCTGAACTCCAAAGGGCACCACACGATCTTGGCTTCGTCTAATTAATATTGCAGTTCGTCTCTCATTGATTGAATGGCCAACTCCCTGGTGAAGTCTGGAGGCTGGAGATCAAGACTCAACTGTGAGCCGCGAAGGAGAACCAAGAATAACGAATTGGTTGTCTCGCCTTCAAAGGCCGCCCCACGGGCTCAGAGTCAGAATGAAGTACAGGCGGATGCTTGCATACCACATCGTCCAGGACCTTCTACCCCAGTCTGTTTCCTGATATTTGTACAACAGGAGACAGCGGCCCTGCTGCCACTGAGCTTCTGTTGTTCATCTCAGCACTCCCTCAGAATTGTTCGAGTCGCCCCCACGTGTCAGTATGACAACTGACAGCTAGAAGGGGCACGCTTCCTTACTGAGACGACTTGCACATCAACATGGCCAACAGGCCTATCAGATGTGTCTCCTGTTTCTACGGTCAATAAATATATGAGGTGGCGACGGTTTGTCAGGGATACCTTTCATGGGTCCCTCTACTCTGACCAAAGACCTGTGCATAGCCGTTGCATACTACATCAGTGGTAAGTTTCTGATGAGAGTTCGATGGCGCTTCCAGAAGTCAGTCTGGTAAATTTTCCTCTCATATGATCTATCGCGGTGAAGCCAGAAACAAACCTGTCATGTCTCTGACCTTTGTTACTCTCACGAGCTCTTAGGCGTACAGGCACAAGAAAATTCCCCGAAAGGGAACACAAGCCTATGCCAAATACGCTTGCCCCTCCTGCCCGCGGAGTAGCTATCGACGCTTTGCCATTCATTTACCATTTGATTCAGGTTACGACTGCGCCGGTGAGAGAGAGCCTGGAGGACCTGTTGGGTGTTATGCCCTCCATATCGTCAACTAGCGTAATATGACTGCACCCCAATCTCTGAAATACAATGTCAATGACCTAAGCCACCATAACGTTATTGCATAGTTTATTCTCCTCTCTTGTCATGAGTAGGCATGAGACTCCGGTTGAATTCGATGACACTTTGGCAATTATCGCTGTCTCGCGAAATTCATGGCATCTGACGCGACCAGCCGACGGCTCGGGCAGCGACGCTGTTCCGGGGTCGGGTCTTCTGTCCACTTGATCGAAATGGCCAGTGATGGTCCTGTCACTGAGAAGGGAGTAACCAGTCAACCAGGAGTTGCAGAAAGGGTAGAGGCAGGGCCCAACAACGGGTTATGGCGTTTCTTGAGTGAACACCGTCTTAGTCTGCAGCATTTGGGCATTTGAGGCACTGTCTGGGTATCTCGGTCTTCCTGATTCGGACAGAATGACATCCGTACCTAGTTTTGAAAGATAAACAGCATATTTGGCACATGACCAAGCTTATCGGACCGAGCTTTGACGAATTTGGAAACGACAGATTGTCCAAATCGGTATCAGAGTATATGAATTCCTTCTTGGTTCTCAGAGCTTGGTTTCAGATGATTGTACGATTTCGGAGCGGTATGACAGCGGCAGTCCATGGCGAGTTAGCGTTTCTTTTGCACCAGGCGCAGCCAAGGACACAAAACGGCTCCCTGCATCGAATTTCGGGCGGTGTCACCGTTCTTCCTCCCCCGTTGGTGTGGCATGAGTCTCGCTGCCCGCGTAAAATAGCTGTGTTGTGTAGAGACGCAGTGCTTTTGTGGTTGGATTTGAGGACTTCAGATGTTTGATCGAATCCAGCCTCACAAGGTACGAAGGAATGAAATGCGGCACTGGCCATACCACATGGGTAGAAGCCAGAATCCCGGCCTTGAGCCTGGTGAAAAGACCATATCAGAACATGGCGAGAATACATACTTTTACATTTTCAGCGATGCTACACGATGATTAATCAAGGTGCCTATCGAATGCTATAGCAGGCGTAACGAGCTGTAAGCTGGTCTGGCGATGAGGCGACAGTCGATGCCTCGTTGAGTCCTCTGGTGGTGATACGGTCCGCCTCAGTCAAGTTATTCTCGAATATGGTGAAACCAGGAGAATAAACAAGTCTCGTAGGCTCATCCCATGGAGACACACAGGCATTTGGCAGACACTTGCCCTCATCCTAAGTCACACATTTTGACTCGGCCCGCTTAGCCCAGGCTGAGACCGGTGCATGTCTGACTTCGAGCTTGACAGGCTCTTTTCGGAGAATAAGCGACCGCGATACCACTAGAAGAGGGCCGGCCTCGGATGCCTTTCAAGTTGCCGCAATTTCTATGAGGAAAGCTCCTGTTCTGGGAGATTTGTGGCACGTGTGGCACGAGCCGAAGCGTTAAATCAAACGAGGTGGGCAATGGTTTGCTATCCTTTCATTTGTTCTGGAGATGTTTTCATTCCATCTTAATCAAAATATGAGCCTGTTTGGTCTGGGGAGGTATTGAGCCGAAAGTAAGTTTGCGTAAGGGGAGCCTTGAGTTCATCCCGTCTTTGAGCGAACCGGTGAGGCGAGGAGTATCGGGTTTGACAGAAACGAATTGATGTCTCCTCCTGAAACCTGGGAGACTTTTCAGGGCGACTTTCTTTGCAAGGAACTCCAGCGTCAAGAAGAAATGTGTAAACAATCGGCAATTCAAGGCCATTTCCTTTAGGACCTTGGTCTACTCGGCGTCTCTTCCACTGACACCACTTTACAATATCATGTGCCAGGTCACGGGGTCTGGCGTTTGCAAGAGGTAGTTGGCCTGAGGCATATATGCGCGGCCCCACGACGGGCGGAAGTGGGTCGCCAACGTCGCGTCCCTGTAAGATTTGTTTACAATAGGGACCCTTGATTGTCACAACAACATAATAAGGTAGGACTGTTTTAACTGTTGATGGGAAGTCTGGCACCTTTTGTTTCTTCATTTTTGTTATCGCGACTCTGTACGCGGGCATCACCACTCGCTCGACCTGGTCGTCCTCCATTCTTGACCTCGTTGTCTTTGTTTTGTCCCTCATTGAGACCCCTGTATTCAAACTTATTGTCCTTAAATCCTGTCCTGGCGCCACAAGCCAGATCCTTTGCCCTCACTGCCAACAACAACAAGATGGACTCCGATGCGTCCATGTTCAGTCTTGGGGAGGAGTCAGATGGCTATGTCCCTGAAACCGTAAGTAATCCTTTGTTACCCCTCTTTTGTTAGCACAATAAATCGGTTTGCACATTGTATGCCTATTCCTTTTCCTCTTTATGCATCGCAATTCTTTCAATCTTTTGCTTCAGAATTATTTGCACCAAACACCTCCCCCGCCGAACACTTTCGTATCTGCACTTTTACACAAACAAACCTAACATTTCGTTTCACAGAAGGCGAAACCCAAAGCCGCACCAAAGAAGGCTGCTGCGCGGCCGCCCGTCAAAAAGATGGTGCAAACAACCCTGAAAACGAAGAGCGCCCCCAAAAAGCGCCCAACACCAGAGAGCGACGACGATGATATAAGCGTTGCCTCGGGTTTCTCAAACACACCTCCCAAAGCTAAGAAGCAAAAGAAGGAGCCTGCAGTCAGCAAGTCTTCTGGTGCGCCCTTGGAGGAGCTCGAGAATGATAGCATGGTGATTGACAGCCCCGCCAAACCTGGCAAGAAGAAGACGGCCACCGAAATATACACAAAGCTGTCACAACTAGAGCACATCCTTAAGCGTCCTGATACATACATCGGCTCTGTTGAGAGGACAGAACAACAGATGTGGGTTCTGAGCAAAGAGACCCAGTTGATGGAGTACAAGAACGTCAGCTTTGTTCCTGGTCTCTACAAGATCTTTGATGAAATCTTGGTCAACGCTGCCGACAATAAGCAGCGCGATGGCTCCATGACTTACATGAAGATCAATATCGATCGTGAGAACGGTGTTATCAGCGTCGAAAACAACGGAAAGGGTATTCCTATTGTTGTTCACGAAAAGGAGAAGATCTACATTCCCGAGCTTATCTTCGGACATCTGTTGGCGGGTTCCAACTTCGACGACGACGAGAAGAAAACCGTTGGTGGTCGCAACGGTTATGGTGCCAAGCTGTGTAACGTCTTCAGCACTGAATTCAACCTTGAATGCCAAGACAGTGAGCACGGCAAGAGGTACAAACAGACCTGGAGAAACAACATGCAGACGATGGAGAAGGCCAAAATCACCAGCAGCAAAACCTCAGACTTCACCCGAGTAACTTTTAAGCCCGATTTCAAGCGTTTTGGAATGGAAAATGGCATCGATGATGATCTTGAGTCTCTCCTTCACCGTAGAGTTTACGACATGGTGGGCACGATCCGAGGAATCAAGGTTTATCTCAACGGCGAACAAATTAAGATCAAGGATTTCAAAGCCTACTGTGATCTCTATGCCAAGTCCATTGCCAAGGAGAGAAGCACAGAAGAGGGAGGCGCCCCGACTTGTACTGTTGAGATGGATAAAGACAAGTCGCATCCCCGATGGGAGGTTGGCTTCGCTGTTTCTGATGGTACTTTTCAACAAGTCTCCTTCGTCAACTCGATCGCCACAACCAGTGGAGGCACTCATGTCAACTACATCGCCGACCAGGTCACTGAAGCCCTTCTTAAGGCTTTGAACAAGAAGCGCAAGGGTCATGCTCTGAAGCAGAATCATCTGAAGAATCATATCTTCATCTTTGTCAACTGTTACATCAACAATCCAGCTTTTACTTCGCAAACAAAAGAGCAGATGACCACCAAGCCAAGCCAGTTTGGTAGCAAATGCAAACTGGGCGAAGATTTCCTCAAGAAGATTGCAAAATCCGATGCCCTTCAAAATATCCTGGATTTTGCTGAGAAGAAGGCCGACAAAATGTTGGCCAAGGGTGATGGAAACAAACGAAGCCGAGTCAACAACGCAAAGCTCGTCGAAGCCAACTTTGCTGGTACCAGAAGAGGTCACGAATGCACTCTGATTTTGACAGAAGGTGATTCTGCTAAAGGTTTGGCAGTTTCTGGTCGTGCCATTCTCGATCCTGACCGCATTGGTGTTTTCCCGCTTCGTGGAAAGCTTCTTAATGTGCGAGACGCTTCAGTTGACCAAATTATGAAGAACGCCGAAATCCAGAACATTAAACAGTTCCTGGGTCTCAAGCACAAGCAAACGTACACGGACACGAAGAATCTTAGATATGGTCATCTGATGATCATGGCTGATCAGGATCACGATGGTAGTCATATCAAGGGACTTCTCATCAATTTCCTCCAGGTTCAGTTTCCATCGCTTCTCAAAATCCCTGACTTCTTCCGAGAGTTCATCACACCTATCGTCAAGGTTTGGCAGGGTCCAAACCCCAAGAAGCCCCAGCGATTAAAGTCATTCTTCACACAGCCTGAATATGAGGAGTGGAAGGAAGGTCACAAACAAGAACTCACTCGATGGCACTCCAAATACTTCAAGGGTCTGGGAACAAGCTCCAACGAAGATGCACAAGTCTATTTCACCAACCTCGATGATCATTTGAAGGAATTCGACACCATGAAGCCTGAGGAAGCTGACCTACTGGAGCTGGCTTTCTCCAAGAAGAAAGCAGATGCCAGAAAGGAGTGGCTTGGTAACTTCGTGCCGGGCACATACCTCGATCACTCAACCAAGTCAATCACATATTCCGACTTTATCAACAGAGAACTTATTCTGTTCAGTATGGCTGATAACATGCGATCCATCCCCTCGGTGCTAGATGGCTTCAAGCCGGGTCAGCGTAAGGTCATATATGCCTGTTTCAAGAGAAACATCGTCAAAGACAAGAAGGTCGTTGAATTGGCTGGTTATGTCTCTGAGCAGACTGCCTACCACCACGGTGAACAGTCTCTCCAACAGACTATCATCGGCCTGGCCCAGAACTTCGTCGGCTCAAACAACATCAACTGTCTGGAACCCAGTGGAAACTTCGGTTCTCGACTTGCCGGTGGATCTGATGCTGCCAGTCCTCGTTACACCTTCACTCGTCTGTCTCCATTCGCCCGCAAGATCTTCCACCCCATGGATGAGCCAAACCTGATGCATCATTATGAAGACGGCAAGAAAATCGAGCCAATGGTATACGCTCCAATCCTCCCCATGGTTCTGGTCAACGGTGCCGATGGCATTGGTACAGGTTGGAGCACGTCCATTCCCAACTATCACCCGATGGATATTGTCAAAAATCTGAAGCGTCGAATGGGTCGCTTGGACGATAATGATCTTGAGGAAAAGCCTTTCGAAACCATGATGCCCTGGTTTCGTGGCTGGAAGGGTACACCTGAGGTTGCTGGCCCTGACCGATACAAGTTCAATGGTATTGCCTATCACAACGAACAGAAGGATAACGAAGTTGTGATCACCGAGTTGCCTATTCGTATGTGGACCGATGACTTCAAGGGCAAGCTGGAGAAAATTATCGCTGGCGTCGATGGCCCAGCTTGGATCAAGGATTACAAGGAATTCAACGATCACAGCACTGTTCATTTTGAGATCGCTGTCGATGACAAGCATATGGGCAAGGTCCTTGAAGAAGGCGTCCTCGAACGCTTCAAGTTGACCAAGCAAGTCGCCACCTCGAATTTGGTTGCTTTCGACACCCGAGGCATGATTCGCAAGTACGAGAAAGTGGAGGATATCCTTGAGGAATTCTATGTATACCGTCTCGACATGTATACTGACCGAAAAGTAAGTTCTGAACCAACTTTTAGATGGCCTAGCTAACTCTCCGTAGAAACATTGGTTGGGCGTATTCCATGCGGACTATCGCAAGCTCAAAAATCAAGCCCGGTTCATCAAGGAAATCATCGATGGACAGCTTGTGGTTGGTAAGAAGAAGAAGACCGTGCTGGTGCAAGAACTTCGAGATCGTGATTATGAGGCTTTCCCCCCTGGTGGTGAGAAGAAGAAGACCGCAGATGAAGAAGATGATGATGCCGATGAGAACCAGGACGTGGAGGGTGATTTGGAGGGTGGTGCTCGCGACTACGACTACCTCCTCTCAGTGAGTACTTGTCGTCATTAGATATGTTTAGTCAACTAACGTGTTACAGATGCCCATCTGGTCCCTGACAGCTGAGCGTCTTGAGAAACTCAAGCAAGCTATCGAGAAGAAGAAGGCGGAGCACGATGAACTCCTTGCCCTCAGTGAGAAGGATCTCTGGTGTCGCGACCTTGATGACTTCATGGCCGAATGGGAGACTCAGCTTGCAGTTGATGCTGAGATCAAGACGAGCATCCGTCGCTTGGGCCGCCGCGTTTCTAAAAAGATAGGTGCTGGCACCGCTCGTGGCCGCAAAGTCAAGGATGACGAGGAGTATGAGCCTGACAAGAAGGGTCGTGGAAGGCCAAAGGCTACAGCGCTGAAGGCGACCGCTAAACCAGCGCCCAAGGTAGAGACCAAGAGTGCACAGCGGTTTGCTGAGATGTTCAGTTCCAAGCCAAAGGTCAAGAAGGAACCCAGTGCTGATGTTATGGAGCTGTCGGATCTTTCTGACGATGATTATGCCGCTCTCAGCCGTAGCAAATCATCCGCACCTGCAATCAAGAACTCCCAATCACCTCCAACTGAGGCGTTGGAGAATCCGCGGGTCAAACGAGCGGCGGCGTCCAAGGTCAAGACGATTATCGATGATGACTCCGAGAGTGACGACGATCAGATGCTTGGCGATGTTGGCGCCTTGGTCAAGGGCATCGATAAGCCAGCTGGTGACCGCGAAAGGGGCAGGTTTAGTCTACATGCCATGAGCCGACCAGACTCTAGCCAAGGCAACGCCAGCGTGAGTGGACTGTCCAAGTCGAGGCCCAAATCAGCCAAAGCTTTCGACTTCGATGACGACAGTCCTGACGATACCAACTATGAGCTTCTCGCCAAGTCGTCGCCGCACAAGACGGCCACCAAGGATGATCATATAGACAGCTTCCTTTCTGACGATGAGCCTTTTGTTGCCCCATCCAAGTCAGCTGCGACCAAGTCTAAGCCTACCAGCACGGATTCTGAAGATCCAACACCAGCCGGTCTTGCTACTGTCAAGAAGGGCCGTGGTCGTCCCACTGCTGCGAAGAGCAAAGAGCCAGCGAAGCCGAAGGCTGCCCCAAGAGCAACCAAGACAGCTGCATCAAAGGTTGCTTCGCGTCCAGCAACTAAACAGACCACTCTATCGCCAGCAGCAAAGGCTTACGCTGCTAAGAAGGCTGTCAAGAAATCTGTCCTCGACAACGATTCAGATGAGGATATGGCTGACCCTGATTCGCCCCCTCCTAAGGCTTCCTCAAGAGCGAGACCAGGACGTGCCGCTGCCTCGAGACGACCAATCATTGTCGACGACGACTCATCAGTCATGCAGCAAGATGATGAGAGTGACGACCCTTTCGAGGTCGACGATGACGAGGATTAGACTATTCGACCTGTGCTTGAGCCCATGAAAGGAACGGAGTACTAGTTATTCTAGAACCACCACAGGCAGGTTCTTTGCTGTAATTTCTTGTTTGCTGAGTAAAAAACATTGTGTGGTAACCACTTCAAGCGAAGGACATATTGACAGAGGAGGGGATTTGGAATCTGAGTTAACAATTCGGTTGGGGTTCTGGGCGTCAACGGATGTGAGGTATTTGCTATCTGGGGCCTGGGCGTGGTTTTTATTCGATATCCGCATATGAATAGCATTTCACTTTCTTCATGTTAGCTTGTAGTTATGTCACTTGACTCTTGATGATCCCTGTCCCATTTCAATGAAGTTGAAGCTAGGTACCTAGGTACAGTGAATGTCGCCTACCTAAAGCGTACGTTGCTTATCGATAAGAGCTGAAGGCTAGCGCGGGGTTCTCGTTGAAGAATCCAAGGGTCTCATCTAGATTTATCATCCCCTCCATTCGCCCCTCGTTATTTACTTCAACAAAATTCACATCACAGCAAATCATACTTATTATGTCTTCAGAAGAACCCCAATCTCTGCGCTCTCTCTACGAAGCCGCCGAAGAAAAGCGCCACGCTTTGGACAACGCCTTCGAGGCAACTTCGCCCTCCTACCGCTCCGATCTCGAGGCTGCACTGTCCCTCTACTCTTCTGCGCGCGACCAGATCTCAGCTCTTGCGCTCTTTTCCTCCAACGAAGGACTTGAGGACGTTTCTACATCAGATCTACCTTATCTGCTTCTCGACGCCCACGTTGCGGAGCTCGTACAAAAGACCCCCAATCAAAGCCCTGACCAACGCCTAGAGGTCCTCTCCAAGTCTCGCGCCGCCTACGAGCGCTTCCTCGCCACCGTCGATAGCTATGCACTAGTGAAAAAGCCTTACGATCGCGTACTAGAGCGATATCGCGACGATCCTGAGAGATTTGCTGTTGTTGCTAGTAATGATGCCGCGGCGCGACGAGATGGCAAGATTGCGAACTATCGCGCTGAAAAGGCGCTAAAAGAGAAGTTGGAAACGTTGAGACGGAATCCACGATATGTGGACGATGGCGATGAGGAGCTCGTGCGGGAGCTATACCTGACACAAATCACTTTCGCGGTGCATTCTGCGCTTCAAGCGTTGGACTCATTAAACCGCGAGGTAGAGATCCTTGCGCAGGCACCTCGACCGCTTGCGCCCTCAGCTACGAATGCGCCATCTCCCGAAGATCACTCTTACCGACTTGACCAACCTCTACGCCGTCTACACTCTCTCCAAGCTGGTCCGCTACTGTCTAAACAAGGCAAACCTTTGCAGCCATTTACGCTGCTCGGTTCACGGGATCAAATGTCAAGAGATGTGTTTCGCTCAGGGCACAACTTACCTACCATGTCCATCGATGAGTATCTCGAGGAAGAGAGGAGACAAGGTAACATTCTCCAGGGCGGTGTGGAACCGAAGAAGGTAGTGGATGAGGACGATATGGAAGCTATAGATCGTGAGACGTACAAGCAGCGCGAGTGGGATGAGTTCGTTGATCATAATCCCAAGGGAGCAGGAAATACTCTCAATAGAGGTTGATCTGTATTGGAAATATCGTATAGATTTTCGGCGTTTAGGCACATGCATAGCAGGATATAGAAAATACTAGTACATGGAGCAACACCATATATGAGCACTCACAAGAGCTGTTGACCATTTCACTCGAGACCAAAAGCCAGTGATAGTAGCGATGCTTCCCAATCTATATGCTCAAGTATCTCAGAGATATGCATTCCCATTTACAGAAGAGAGTATACACTTTTTTCTTTGGATCCTGGTGCTGTTACCCTTTTATCGTGTTCCAAAAAACAGCATTAGGCAATCGTATCATCACTATCATCAGAGTCCCACATGCAGGCATCATCATCACTGTCCTCTCTTTTTGAACTCAAGGCTTCGATTACGGATGTTGAATCGGAGTCGGTTGTCTCGACTGTCATGTTGACCGCTTCGCCCATTGTCTGATGGTCCGCAGGCATGGCGTATCTGGCGTTGGTGAACTCAACATCAGACTCGCCAAGGGTAAAAGAAGACTCCAACGCGGTGGGTCTGTCTTGGGCCATCGAAGCAGCAGACGTACTACCCCAGAATCGTAGCGCATCCATGTCCTCGATGATGGAACCACAGACACTCGAAGGGGTTGAAATTGTGTAACCTGTATGGAAACCAGGTCCAGGGCCATTAGGTGCCACCAGCAAGTCTGCTGAGGGAATTGCATCCCCAAACACGCCTCCGCTTCCGTCATCATTACCTCCACACCACAGAGGAAGGTATTTGAGTTCGTTTTCGGTGAGAGTGAGGAGTAAATGGCGGGTCAGGTTGAGAGGAGGCCAGAAATTTTCTCGTCTCCACGACAGAGTCAGCGGCCTCAGCCGATCTTTCACGGCAGCTTCAAGGGTATCCAGTGATACGATAGGCCTGCGTGAGGGACGCATACCCATTTCTGGGAATTCGCGGTCTCCTAGTGCAAGAATACGGCTCCATAACAGATTGTTGGATAGCCTCGGCGTGCATGCGAGAAAGTCGTCGAGGGCAGTTGTTGCCTCTTGCATAAGATCGCTGTATGATTTATGCTTGTATCCATCCAGTTTGCACCTGCTGTGATTCCATCTTTCATTATCCAGTTCAACACCGAGGTCATTGTAGGGCACAGCACAGAGTAGCATCTGAATTGGATTAAACAACATCATTATGAAAGTCATATTGTCGAAATCCTTGGGTTCCACGTATGTCAGGCGGTCTCGGTCTATCCCGTTGTATGTTGAATAACTATCCACTGGTGCTGAGTCTATCGCCTCTTCCCATGCGTGGGTAAATTCGTAAGTCAGGGCACTCATGAGAAGACGAAGCTTTTCCAAAGCAGTTTGACTAAGTGGTGTGTTTTCCTGTTCGAGGAGCTGCTCGGTCACTTGCAGCTTGGACCATTCATCGATGTCCCATGAAGCGAACAAGCTTGGGTTCCTATAGGTCGTGTTGATTTCTGATACTCTATCGACGAGTGCTTGTGCCCCATGCTGCACAATGTTGCTGAGTTCATCGGGAAGTTGACCCAGTCGTCTCCCAAACACCGTCGTTTGGCTGTGGACATTATGGTTCGCTGGGTTGGTGTCAGCCAGTTTGAGGGCGAGCTCGTTGACGAGGATCCTGAAAGCAGAGTCCATTACAGGAGGAATCTTGAGCAGAGACCCAATCTGCAAGGCTTCTTCGGGCAAGACCTCGATAAAAGCAGTGTTTTGGCCGTGCATTATCCATTGGGTAACACGATCGGTAAGCATGGAGCTGCATTCGAAGAGGCAACTCAACTTCAAGATGGTGAACAATCTGGGAGCCGAATCTAGGATACATCCTTTGCCTTCGATCAACATGAGCAACCTCACGATGCCATTTCGGTGGCGAATCGGGCAATAATCTGGAATGTGCCGATATAGAGGTGTCTCGTACGCATCTTCATTCTTGGCTTTCAGCTGCAGAGCACGCTCTGGATCAAGCTTCAGTGGTTTAAGCCTGTAGCCGGTAGTTGCGTTCCCCTGGGTGGGTGTTGCGCTGTCATGCTCATTTACATCGGCATCTACATCGGCATCTTTGTTGTTTTCTGCGCCTTTCGGCTGTCTGTTGCACTTACAAATATCATCATGGCCTGTTTTGCGTGTCAGACGATGCGTTACAAGCTGGGTACAACTACTTACCACAAACCAAGAATGAATCGACGCCATTAAGAATATGTGAGCTCCACCATTTTATGATCCCAGGAGTTAAAGACAGCTCGGTCATCTGGAGCACCAACTCATCTCCTTCCGAGGGTGGAGTCAGATCAAGCAAATACTTGATACCGTCGGGTAGTTTGTTGACCATCTTACGACGGCGTTGGATTTTGAATTGGTATGTAGGGCCAAGGAGTTCAGCGAATTTGGGAGAACCAGTCTCAAGCAACTTGCTCGAGTGAACTCGAAACTTCTGTGACTTATAGACTATGCCATTGCAGTCGGTATAGTCGAGAACGCCTTTGTGATGGACAGGATAGTCGATAAACACAAGAGTGTCCCCCTGATTGAGTTCGAAGGACACCATATGCAGTCGATAGAGTTCAAACAGCCGAGTCTGTTCGACACCCTTTTCTGGCAAGAGATTTTTCACATGGTCACCATAGAAATTGTTTGCTTTGTTGAAGTAAGGACCCGTCCAGCTTGATAGAGGGGCTGGTGCGGGTGATGCCATGTGAGCATCTATATCAAGATGATGATGAGTACATTGAGGCTGAGACTGCGGTTGTGGCTCGCTTTGCTGAGCGGTTTGAGTGCTATTTTGAGGTTGTTGGTTGCTTTGATTAGCGAGATCATCCCAGGCAACATGTGCTTGTTGGATCTGCCAGTCATTCGGGACCTCCATTGTTGTTAAACAATCGTGGCTCACGCCAAAAGTCGAGAAACGCCAGTACAGTCAATCTCTGGATCAGTTGATATCGGAGATCAGAGGCAGTTGAACAACTGAGTTATAGAGAATTAAAAGGCAGAAATCTGGTTTCGCATCAAGAATCGCAGGCAGCACAACCATGAAGCTGTGTCGGCAGGGTGGATAGCGCAGATTATGTAGGCCAGCCAAGGTTGGCTACTTGGGTAAGACAGAAATAATATGCGCAAAGAAATAGATAGGCGATTTCTCAAGGAAATGCAGATGCTCTAGTCCGTTGGTTGATAGAAGGAAGGAAGGAAATAGATGAATGTAAGACGAGATGAGGAGTTGTGAGAGAGGAAAGCACCGATTCGGGCTGACGATGGCAAGTGGCAGGCACCTAAGTACTAGGTAGGTACCTATAGTAGGTAGCAACCTAAGGTAAGTTTCAATACAGCCCTATGAAAGTACCTGCACATGCCTGTAAGGTATATGCCAATGAAATACCTCCATTTTTACCCCTCCATAACCAAGAGCTGATGCCTGAGTGTGAATGTTTTGTTGGAGGGGTGGTTGCCTTGAGGCTGCCCTGCCATGCGATATCAGGTGTGGCAGCTCAGCCTCCCACACTTGCATCTACAATACCTTAGTAGGTACTTCGAGTGACACTAAAACTGGGGACCTCCAGACGTTATTAGGACGAGACAACGGCTCTTCCGTTTGTGAGTCAACAAGCAAAACACCACTCAACTGGCATTTTCAGACAAGGATTATGCAGGACAGTTTGCTAGTGACTCTACAGTTACGTCTTTATCGTACAAGGAAACAAGGAGATTGCAAGCATCAACACACCAATGTAGCTTGGTCTACCCAGCCAATCAGCCTGGAATCATGCACGTGTGACCATTCAAGTCTTGCCTGATCTTCTTATAAGTGGCGATAAACAGACGGACTTACCTGGGCAAAAATAAACAACGAATTATTATTAGACTATTGAACATCAAAACGGACACCAGTGCGAACGCTAGCGAAAAGAAACCTCCGGTGTTAGTGCTTTTCCTTTTCCTTTTCCAATCTTAACTTTAGGGTAGCATTACTGGAAGCGTTCTCAAGACTCTAAATGGGTACCTACCCTAGGGGGGGAAATAAAACACCGAACTCGAGATTAACTGTATATAGCAAAATATCTACCTAATTATTCTTAATAATAGGTAATTAATAGTATATAAATACTATTAATAAAAGAAGAAAATCTTAATAATAATAAGTATATATATATTAATAGAAAAAGAATTTTATTTTATTTTATTCTATATAATAAAAGTGATCTCATAAAGTACTCAAGTTCGGTGTTTTTTCCCCCCCCGAGGCTATCTTACCTACGCTGCTAGGTTAGTAGATGATTACATGGTCACCCCAGTAATTGCTACTGCTAAGGTAACCTGTGAACGTTGAATATCGTAACTCTTGCCCTTGTTGAAGAAAGTTTCTTTGACAAGCCCATTTTGCTTGCTTCCCCGCAGAGACTAAAGATACTTGGATAGGTACCTTAACAACCACATTCTCGACAATTACTCCGAGCACAAAATGCATTCTATTCATACAGCGGTCAAGATACCGTTTAATTGCCACCTCATTACAGAGTATTCCTATCTTATGCATTCATTACCGTACCGAACCACAAAGCTATGCCTATGCCCAAACGCCACCTATGCTTTACAATGAGCCCCCTTTCTTGAACAGACTGTCATCAGTCTCTGCCTCATCGTCGGACTCATACACTACCTCCTTCCCCTTCCCCTTGTAATCCCACATGCCAGGTTTCTCCTCCTTAAGGCTTCTTCGGCTGACGGGTCGCTTAGACGCGATCTTGCGTTGGCTGTTGTCGATATGGTACTTTCTTAAGCGGTCTCGTCCAGCCACCTCAATCATCGGCTCCATATTTGACTCATCTCCCGAGTTACGCCGCGTTGTAGGGACCGTTGAAGAATTCTTCAAGTCCCGCATCTCCTTGATCACATCCGCAAAGCTTTCCTCCAGTGTCTTCATTCTCGCCAACACCAGCCTTCCCATTCTGTCGCGGTCGCCGGAGTCGTTACCACCGCCAGTCCGTAACCGATGATCCTTCATGAAAGTTGCAAGTTGTGTCTGGAAGCTGCCAGGCATCGCACCAATATGATCTCCCACAACTTGATCAGACATCGCACTCAGATCAACCGAGGACAACCTTCTAATGTCCTTAGGACGATTTCGTGGCTCAATACTGAGAAGGGCTGATCGACTAACAGCACCAGCCTCGGTCATACCTCGTGGTGGCATCACTGGTCGAGGTTTCGTGTTGGCGACGTACATAGAGCGGCGAGGTGAACTGCGTCTTGGTGTCTTTTCACCAGTGGTTATTCGTCCACTAGTTCGTGGACGTGACTGGCCAGGCAGAGGTGGCGATATCGACGACGCCCTCTGCATTTGCTTGACATCCTGAGGGTTGAAGAGTATCGTATTTGTAGAAAGTGTTCGGTTGTGTGCTCCTCGTTTGGGTCGCGGTGTCTGAGAAACATTCTTACCAGAGGTGCTCCTCTTTCCAGAAGAGCTCACAGAGGATGCCAGCTTTCCAAAGTTATTGGCATTGGGCGCAAAGTAGCTTTCTGCTTCCTCGTGAATTCCACGGCTTATAGCAACTTGACTCTGCCCAGCGTTCGTAACATGATCATCTTCATCCTCATCATTTGTCACCAGTTCGTCATCGCCATCGGCATCAGTCTGATCTTTGTATTCGGATAAATCCGCATTCAGACGAGTCCTGGAGAAATGTGACGGCCGGAGTGGGTTTCCCACGTTAGACATCCTATCAGCAGGATCACTCGCTGTCGATCTAACGTCCGAAACACGCCCAAGATTCGTCATACGAGCAAGACCGACGCTAGATCTTCGTTGCCAGGGAGGCATAGTACCATCAGGCGTTTGCCAATTCCCTGGCGACGCATCATTATCGTCGTGTTGATCCATCCAGTTGCGAATTGCTGTCTGCGTCTTCCGCCTCTCTTGACGTCTTTGTGTCCTCAATGTTGGGGGATCAGGTAAGCGCCGGAACACCTCTTCGAGGGCCCGGTCTTTTTGAAAGCCAGCCACAGATTCCTCGCGAACCCTAATGCTTGGACTAAAGATGGCTGCTCTGCTTACAGGATCCATGAAAGAGATGTGCCGACTTCGCTCCCGAATTGGGTGTTCCACCAAGTCAGTTGCCTCGTACATAGAAGGGGCAAGCCAGTATCTCTCGTATAGGTAAATGCAGAACAGCACGGGAAAGTGCGTCACCTTGATGACAGTTCTGTTCAGCCACACGAAGGTTCTCAACGGCATGCAATATCGTAGAGGCATAAGAAGCCACGCGAAAATGTTGCTAGGGGCAATATACGAGAACAGTGCGTCATTTTTCACCATAGATATTGTGTTGATAGCGAACAAATACCTTAAACACGATTAGAGCAGGCCCATTATGCGGACAGGGACACTTACTGGTGCTCTTCATTGGCATTGGACGCAATAGCCATGAATGAATTCGTGAGAACGGTGATGAGAATTGTCCTGAACTGTTTAGCAAAGAAAGAGTACGCGTGCTGTGAGAACTTACACAACAAGGAAATGACAAATACTCAGGAAGAGAACCAACAAGGCTCGTCCTAGCCAATTGTACGCATCCCATCTGTATACCATTAATCTCAGTTCGTTTCATATTTGCAAGTAGACTTACACTTCCCATGCTGCAGGAGTGAATCCCATCAGGATCTGAAAGATCTTATAGGCAACATCACTTGCACCGAACGAGTTCTTTGTCAAAGAGAAAAACACGAAGAACCCGCTACAGAGTACCAAGATCAACGTGAAGACGGCCACCAAGTCGACAGCCATAAGACGAAATGCAATAAGAAGTTGCGAGAAGTATTGGTAGTGATCCAAAATGCTGAAGATACGCGGGAGGAGCAGAATCGCATTGGCCGCCAATATATCATAGGCATTGTCGTAGATGTGGTGAGAGTCAGCCAGGAAAACGCCATACGCTCGCATGCAGTAGTATACAATGAGCAACAGCAGGATTCCGAGGTCAAAAACATTCCACACGTTCAAGATGTACAGCGCGAACCCCTGCTCGTTGAATCCAACAAGTTCGTCAAGCATGAAGCCAGCACTCCAGAACCAAAAAATCAGTTCCAGACCTGTGATTTGAACCGAACGTTCAGCAAGAACAGCAAGAAACAATCCAATCAGAACAGCGAGAGATATTGTCGAAAGGAAAGATCTGTATCGAGGAACCCGAAGACGGGAGAGTTTGAGGAGAGACGCTTGTCGAGGGTCGTAGAGCGACGCCGTACGACGCCCTGGTGGGGTGAAATGCGTTTCTTTCTGAGCAATTGCACCAAGCAGGGGAGTTCTATCGGTCGCTTTCCCAAGATATCCATTCGAGTTAAGGCCTGCGTTTGGTGGAGGTTCCCGATGTAAGCTATCAGCAGACGAGTGGAAAGTAATCGCACCGCTCCAGATAGCTTCAAGTTGTTGGACGACAAGGGGATGGGCAAGCAAGTGCTTGGCTGAGGCTCGAATGGCGACCTCGAGAGTCGACGTTCGGGACGCTATCAGAGGCAACTTGTTGGCCGGCGGTGATTTGCGAGGAGACGTAGGTGCTTGAGATCCGGGGAGACCTTGAAGTGGGTAAAAATCATAGGCAAGAGCATCGATCAACTCGCGGACATTGTACTCTTTGAGTAGCTTGAGAGTCAGCAATTCGCAAACCTTGGCACGAGTGCTACTAATTCCTGCATTGCCTGGGTAGCGTTCACCCTCTTTGGTGAATTGGAGACAGTTGATCATGAGAGCATACAGAGTTGCACGGCTGAAATGCTGGGCACGAATCTGTTGCTGCATAGGCTTGACGAGGAATTGAGAAACCTGAGGTGATCGAAGCTGATCCCATGACAGAGTCGTTTCGGTGCGTGTCGATACGATAATTCGGATGGCGTGTGTTATGCTGTATACTGGCAAAGAATCTATAATTGAGGTTAGTACCAAAACTCGATATCTTGTGATTCCAATATCTCGAGCGTACCTAAATGAGATGCCGAGAACAAAGGGAGAACAGGAAGGCCGCCGCGTCGTCCGTCTTCGCCAGGCCTGTCTTCTTCCTCCCCTTCGTCATCTTCGTCGTCTTCCTCATCTCCATCATTATTCGTACGGCGGTCATTACTCCGAAACCGGCTCAATCCCTCATCATGAGTATCATCACCATCGTCGTCGTCGGCTTCTGTAAAATCGGCCGTTGCGTGTCGTTCAACAGCATAACGTCGCCGAGCAGGACCAGGAGAAGGAGAGAAACTCGTGTTTCGGCGACGATCGATTCGACGGGGACCAGCCCTGGGGCGTCGCAGTAGGGAGGAGAACATCTGTTGGTGTTTTTGATCTTTTGGGAGCAAGCTTTCCGCCTTGCTTGGGGTTGTCTCAACGCGCCATGGAGGGGAAGTAGCGCGAAGTTCAGAGCTTGGTGTTTATCGAACGAACGTAGTGAGAGTTTAACTCAGCAAAGAGTGTGGGGGGGCCTAGATATGATTTAATCCAACAACAGAGCCCGTTGCCAGAGTCGAATTTTGCAATCTTGGTAGGAAGAAGAGGGTGTAGGAGCGAGATGTTCCCTACGTAGCTGGGGTCCAACGACAACCTTCAAGGCTCGGGGCGCTGTCGCTACTGAACCTTGGGAAGCAGACGACGCTAAAGCAGGCGAGAATCACGTACCTATTCGCTTACTCTGCTGCTAATTGATACATGAGAGAAGGCCCCTGGACAGGCTACATTTTAGCGTCACCAGGATCGTGAGGGTGTAACGCCAGTGGACAAGGTTCTATTTGGAGGGATGTCTAGGGTCCACCGAACGGTTGACTTACATGGACTATGAGAGGACGAAAACCAAGGAAATTTAATGGCTTGTGGGACTCGAAGACCATGTGAGAGTTGGGGCTTTCGTAGTGGCCGAAAGACTTTTGCAATGGAGAGGTTTCTTTTAAGGGAGATGATGGATGTTGGGGAAGTCTGAAGCAGAAGTGTGCTCATACTGGTATTTATTGCTCTTCAAGTGATGAGGTTGTATGAGGATCACTGTTGTTGTGCAAGAGATGATATTCCAACATACAAACAAAACATTGGGACGGCAGGCTAATGTGATTGGAGGTGGATCACCAAATTAGCCATGACCCTGTTAGACTAACAATTCGTGCATCTGCGGGACAGTCAGCTTTGGTCTGACTCGCAGTTTGATGGACCAGAGTAACTATAGGGTGGGTGAGGAATTTGAGATGTTGATTGGGATAATGAATGTGAAGGCGGGGACCAGCTGATAAGACCTGGAGACTGGCTCACATTGAATATGCTATGATGTTTATTCAATGACTTATTTCTATAATAACTTTGACCGTGAAGACGAGTTCCATTCCTCGTCTTGTTGTCATTGTAGTCGCAATAAGCAATATCTATCCTTGCTTGACTCCATGTTTTTTGCTGGTCCACAATCAGTCGCAAGTGAGCAGCTCTCAAGACTCGACCAGACGTATCACTTGTGCCCTGGTCCACTCCCTCTGCAACAGAAAATCAAGACCGATCCCATGATCAGCAACTAGACATTCGATTTTGAATCGCTCGGTCATGAACCGGTATGCACTGTGACAATGTTTGTATCTTATCTACACTGGATTTGTGTGTCTGACAAGCACAAGGCCAACCCCACGGCATTTCCCACATTGGACTTGCAAATCTGCCTCAGCCTTTGAAGCATTGCCATCTCGATGAGATTACAGATCTAGTTAGATCGCTCCGGACCATGATAATCGCGAGCACAGACGATCCGGGGTGAAGAGTAGACCACCCAATTACCCTCTCGCGATAGCTTCGTTTCGCTATCGTGATCCCACTACCTGAGCACCAAGCCAAAGTTCCTCGACATGTGCCGCAGATCTCGTCTGAATGTCCCCATGTTCATGCTTGCTGCCGGGTCAGCAACTTCTTTGCAACACGGATGCCCTTCCGCTCCATTTGACCTGCAGAACTACCCCGGCTTCATGCTTGGGCGTTACCTTATGTATGTATGCGTGAGCTCATCGTTCCAACAGGCAATCACTGCTCAACATGAGCTTCAAGGTGATTTGATAGGTCAGCCCGCGGGCTGTGAGCAGACTTAATGCAGACTGTAACATGGTAGGCTGGTATGGATGCGGCCACCAGTGAATGTAGTGTAGATTCCCCCACGTCCATTGCTTCACCGCCGCACCGGATGTGTGCGGGGACGATTTTCGTACGAGAAATTGGCTCCCTTGTATCCTCACCTGATCGATCATATCTTCCCCATTCGGTTATGGGTGTTTCGATCACATTGGCAATGCAGTCTGGAACATGGTCTCGTATGGAAGCCACACCGCTGCTGTAAACAATGAACCAAGTAGTTACGACGAAATAAGCTACTCAATAAAAACATCAACTGGGAAGTAATTTTCAGCTGTTATATCCACAACGACATACACTTGAATGTTTAAAGCGAACTTTCAGTTGAGCCGCAACGGCTTTCAATGACTCTGCTGAGAACGGAGTTTACCTAACTTATTATGTGTGATTGTCTTACCATGTTTTGCTCCGCGGACAAACGGGATATTTTACATGGTGGTGCAAGATGACAGAGCACCCCTCTTGGGACAAAATGAAACACGCAGGACCATTAACAATAATTTACCGTCTCCGGACAATGGGTAACACAACAAGAGCTAGACTCTCAGCCACCAACGAGGTTCCCATAGGACATTCCCCTCGAGCACTCGTGTCTTTCCCGTTCTCAAGAATCCATGCACTGGATACAGCCAGCACAATGCTTGTTATGCTCTGTACTCCGTAAAAGTATGACAATTGCCTTATAAGGTGATTTAATAAACGTTTAATAAACGCCTATCCGTTCGTTACAACCGTTGACGCCCATCAAGGAAAATAGTAATGTTGATCGTTCCGGTTTGTGACTCTATTCTCTAGGGAACGATTTGATTATGCAACGTCTTTCAGTTGCATCACCAATTTTGTTCGATCAAAGACAGGAGAAAAGGGTAGCCTACGGCTAGAGGCACCGTGTCGATGCAACGTCTGCCACTACTATTGTTCAGGTATACCATATCCCTCCTTTTGCAAACCGAAGAAACTTGACGAGCAACCAAACTGGTGTGATAATATTAAAATCTGGGGTCAGATGGATTGTTCTAACTTGAGACATCAGCAAGGACCAACTGCAAAGGTGATCCAGGATAAAGGGAGCAATACTTGAGACATCACGCAACCAGTATTAAACAACTTGGATGTTTTCGGGACCTGCTAGATATTCACGCTTTTGTGACAATAGAAGCCAATGTTCGTTGGTTCATGTTGTTGAATATTGCTATATTATAAATGGTGTTCTCCGTTTTCTTAAGTCTGTTATGAGCTTGCCCGTAGTCCTCAAGTCTCCCTCATAAATATTGAGGTCCATCATGTTCACCATCTTGCCTCCTAGCTATGACAAATAACCTGCAACCTCAGCCAATCGACCTTCAAAAATACGCACATTAGAGAAAAAAAGATGAACACTGCATCAATCTTCGAAGGACTAGTAAAGTCCACTTCTTACAAGTCACCTGCAACAGCGGATCTTCAACCAGCTTATAAACATAATGTATCTGAACAAGACCGTACTACTGAAGATGATCGCCCAGCTGAAGAAGAACCATTGGAGTGCTTGGTCTATTATCTCTTTTCACATTCCATCTTTCGACTGGCTCGAAAGCCACTGATCCGCTACCTTCGGGATCAAGCCACCATCAAGCCTATTCGCCAAAGTCCGTCGCTTGAGATCATCACCGACCTACCTTCAATGCTCTCCGGCAGCCTTCCGTTGTTAATATCGATATGGGCATTGACCAGCTACTGTTGGATCCCTTTATGCGGACTGATGGTGTGGGAACGTACGGGCTCTGATGTCGTATATGAATGCCTGTCATGGATCCTGAAAGGGTTTGGGATTGTGATGAATGTTATGGGAAGAACGTACGAGGGGGTCACTACGATGAAAACTTCCACCGTCATATCAAACGGATCTCGACGGGCGTTGCAGTGGGTAGACGGCCAGATGGATGACGATGGATCGCTCGGGAGTCTTTTATATCCCCATTATGGGACCTCCTAGCACAGCAATGGCCAGAATACGATAAAAGAAATGGTGTATTATGTGTGTTAGATGAAGGATATATCGTCGACGTAATGATAGGATGAATAATATGTGCCTACAGAGCTTGTCGCCGAATAGCTTCGGACATGAAGACAGCATTTTGATCCCGAATAAGTATTTCACTGGACAAGATGCTAACATAATCACGGAAAATATGCTGAAGATCGTTAGCATCTTGAGGTTGGCCTGTTTGTGATGGTAAGAGGCGTTTGGCACAGCAATGTTTGGAAAGCTTGGATCTTGACGCAACATGATAAGTGGATGAAATCCGGAGACAAGCTCCAGAATGGCCGCGACTATGCCTCGATCCATTCCTGGCAACAGAGCGGCCTGTCCCTAGCGAACGAGATCGGTTAAAGTTAAAAGAACCACGAACTGTGGTCGTGACAGATCAGGAACGGTGATCTAATCTACTAGGACCAATGAAGATTGTTTGGCTGCTGAAATGATCAGGGTCGCAAAGAGAGATGCAAGGAACCCGGAAGCGTGCATGCGAATAAGCCACAGCCGACGCCTCTGATGACTGTTTTCCATTGTATGGACCTGCATGAACGGCCATTGACCACTGGCGGGACCTTATTGTTTGGATGCGACCCCAACGTTGACCACGAATGTCACGTCACGTTTGCAACTGGAGTCATATCTGCCCTTGACAAGCATCTAACTTGAGGGGTGCTCACTGTTGTCCCCTTGACAACTCAAGAATGATCTAGCAGGTAAACACACAGTTGACACATAACAACTAAGTGTTCCAGATGATTAGAGGCAGTTCAAAGACATGCGAGTCGTCAAAAGACGTCCACTGTGTTGCAAGCGCGTAGTTACTCGTCTTCTTTGAGACTAAAGAACGGGCCAATTCATGCTTCCGTGGCGGTCACCTAGCCAGCCCCGGTCTTTGGTCCTCCACTTGGCTCCCCCCGGACCGCCGTCACCTCCGCCGCCCAGTGAGGAGAGACTGTGAGAGACGCTTCAATGCCGGCCTTGGAGCGGATCGTCGACAGAGGTCAAGGGCTGTTGGACGCTGGAACGGTCCATGACATTGGCGAATGGATGAAATGAGCGGGTCTAAAACAAGAACTGTTACTGGTTGACGATTCCTTGTCAATGCACTCGCCTTCAGTTCAGGGCACCTCTCAGCTCTCGAGCAGCCTACGCTACTGCGCTACTGCATGCTGTAGCTGCCAGGGTCCAGATTATGGGCGGACTACCCCTGGCCGGCTTCAACTTCTTACCAGGAGAAGGTGAATATCTAAATAAATCAGACAACCTGACCCGAACCAAATTCAACCCTGTTGAAACTCCACCGCCAGCCTCGCACGATTGTTGAGACGCTCTTTTTTGTGTCTACTGTAACTGCTTTTCCCGCTACTCCATCGTCACTCCTCCGGCCTCTGGCCCTCTAAATAATTAGCTTATCCTTAGAGTTTGGGTAGGATTCCAACTCGGAAATCGACATCGCCCCAGGAGCTCCGTTTCAGCCTTTGGGACCACCCCTCGATGAGCCAACTTAACCGTACTTGAGGCGTCTTCTTCGACAGGCTGGTCCTTTCCTCGACCTCTGAACCTGATTTTTGACCTGTTGTCGTCGACCATCTTTCTCTCGATATACACAAACCATAACCAACACGCGACGAAACGCCGTATCCTATCCGTTATCATAGGGGATTCCTGCCTGCCCACTGGTGCTAGATTGCGTCTTTCGTTCCAGTCGCAGAGACTCTTGCACAGTTCTCCACCAAACTGACGGGCTGGTATGGACGCCCAAGATAGAGAGAGCCTACATGAGCCTCTCCCTTCGGCCGTGCCTACCGAACGAGAATCCATGATGGCACGAGACCCAGCTCCCGAGACCCCAAAGATGGCTCACGATTCTTTGGTAACGGTTCGCCTCTCCGAACCGGATCCTATAGTCCTTGATTCTCCCATTACCACTTCGACAATTGATACAAACCAGACAACTCCTACCAAGGATCCAGTTGAAGACCGCCCTGATACTCCCATATCTCGCAAGTCCAGCCTGTTGGTAGTTGACAAGGACGAAAAGGACGATAGCCTGGACGACGAATCGAAAACTTTGATTAAGGAAGACGTGGTCGCTACAGAGGCTCTGCGTTCTTCTTCAGCGACTATGCCACCGCCGATTTTAACAACGCGGTCACTACAAGACGAGTTGGCTGATGATGGCGATGTATCAGACGACCAAGATGAAGTGAACTGGGCACAACTTGAGCAAAAGGAAGATGAACAGACCAAGGACGAAGAAACAGATAACGTGAGTTCAGACACTTCAACTGCCGGGATCTTGAAGCTAATTCGTGTAGTCAACTGCATTGTTGTTGGCCCGACTTGAACAGGAAAATGCAAAGCTGGCTACGAACCCAAAGAGCGTCAAAGTCCAAGGCGTTGACCGTACTACTGCTGAACGTAGTGCAGTCAGCAGACCTCGGCCGCCTTCAATGGCACAGCTTCGCCAGATGGTCCAGGGACCCACGCCCGCTGCTCTACGATATTCGATGCTACCACCACCTCCTATGACAGATCTCGAATTCTACGCCGCTCTCGTTAAGGATTACAAACAAACAGCTGCTCGACTTCCGACTCTTCTCTCAAATAAGATTCGTAAAGGTATCCCGCCACCGTTGCGTGGGGTGGTTTGGCAGAGCATGTCTGGAGCTCGGGATGCTATATTGGAAGAACAGTTTGATCGCTTCTGCGGCGAGTCTAGTCCATACGAAGTTATAATTGGCAAAGACTTGGGCCGAAGCTTCCCAGGTGTAGATATGTTCCGAGATCCAGAGGGTGATGGACAGCGTATGCTTGGCCGCGTCCTCAAGTGCTTCAGTCTCTACGACACCAAGATTGGCTATTGTCAGGGGCTGGCCTTTCTGGTCGGCCCATTGCTGATGCACATGCCCGACAAACAGGCATTCTGTGTTTTGGTTCGGTAAGCCGCAGCCAATTTCCCTCCCTCACCTTGGCCACAGTGACAGTGACATTGACTGACAAACAATCTCAGCCTCATGGAGCAATACGACTTAAGGGCGTGTTTCCTCCCTGATCTGTCGGGCCTCCACGTACGCATCTACCAATTCAAGGAGCTACTACGCCAAAGCCTCCCGGTCTTGTCGAATCACCTTGACGAGCTACAGGTTGACCCTGCTTATGTTTCGCAATGGTTTCTCAGCTTTTTTGCCGTGACCTGTCCCTTGCCGATGCTGTTTCGCACTTACGATGTGATCTTTGCAGAGGGCGCTTCAGAGACATTGATGAGAGTCGCGCTATCCTTAATGCGGAAGAACGAGGCGCGACTATTGGCTTGCACGGAAATGGAGGATGTGATGCAACTTCTTTTATCTCGGGGCCTTTGGGATTGCTACCATTACAACGCCGATGAATTTGTTCAGGACTTTGTCGGGTTGACAGGCGCTGTTACCGCCGAAAATATGCAGCAGCTCGAGCAAAGTTACCGCGAGTCCAAGGCGGCCATCAGCAACCCTGTCAGAGGTTCTGAGATAACTACTGCAGCTAGCCGCTTCCTCGGCCGGATATGGGCTACCTCTACCAACAACAAATCTTCCAATCTTAGCCCAGGAAACACTGCACCTGCAAGACCGACGAGTATGCTGCGACGAAGCGCATCCAAGCAAAGTCTTGCATCGACATTGAACTCAATGGAGGCAAGCTCAGCTAGCGTCACAAGTTCATCATCAACAGACGTAACCTCAATGTCCAGAGATTCTTCCAATACTGAGGATGGCCGGGAATCTACACCAGTCGGCAATAAGACAATAACAGCCCATAAAAACACAGACGAACGAAACTTACATAGTCAAATCGAAGACCTCCTTACCGCTCTTAGTGAGCTCCAGCGCAACCATGCTTTGTTATCGAACCAGCTACAACGGGAACGCGAAGAGCGACAAGAAGACCGCAAGGCCGTCCAGTCACTTTTGAATGGATTGAGACAGAAGGCAGACTCTGCTGCGTCAAGACCCAGTAGCCCACAACCATCGGTTTTATCCGATAAAGAGGACATCTCAGAGGCAGACAAAAGTGAAGAGTCGGAGGCAGAGAGAGACGAGTCTAAGACACCGAGTCTTGAGGAAAAAGTCGCAGCGAGCGACGACGAGGCTCACAAAGGAGCGCCATCCACCACCGAGGACCTGGAAAATCTGCTCAATATTGTCGAACAGCGGTTCCAAGTGGAGGATGACAAACGACGTTCATCTATGCTGATATCGAAGGCGCAGCTGCGGGATGAGCTGAACCACGCCAAGGATCAACTTGCTGCCGCACTGTCGCAGTCACAAGAGTACAGTCGCCAGATCTTGGATCTCAACCAGGAGATGGCCAGTGTGAAAGAGCAACTAAGGGAGAGTCATGCACATGTCAGGACGCTCCATCAGGATAAGCAGAGACTCGAGAAGCAAATGCATGGGCTAAAATCCCGGGTTTCGTCAGCCAGCTCAGCCCATGAGGTAAGCAAAGAATACGATGTGGACCGAGGTAGCAAGACTGGAGGTGGCCTTCGAGAGTTTAAGCTCAATCGCAGTAAGACTACACCGCACCCACCGCAACAGCAGCCTCAGGATCATGAGCCTATGCCGGGCACGACGAGCAAGTTCAACAAGCGGATATCATCTCTGCCTCAGAACCACGAAGCCGGCGTACCAATGGTGACCACGACCGGGCCTGCGCCATCTCAGAGTGAGCACGAGTCTTTACTAGCTGAGCTAGTCCAAGCCAAAACCGCCGAAGCAGTGGCTAAGCAAGAAGCTGAAGAGGCTCGGCAAAAGCTGGAGTCTATACGCAAATCTCACGGATTGAGCCGCTCCGTATCAGCGCATGCTCCTTCGGCATCACAGTCTGGACCTGGTGGAGTGTTCAGTCTTCTTACCGGCCACGGGGTAGCTGCCACAAATGACGTCGCGATGAAGCCGGCATCGACGAATGCTGGATCTCCAGGATCTGGAGGAAGTTTTTGGGGTTGGCGAAGGTAGAGAGCCAAGATGGTGGCTTCGATCTCAACGAACGTTTAACCGTGTTCACGAGCCAATCACGCGACATGTCTTGAAGTGAAAATTGTCAATTCTTTGTACATATTTTGGGAAGCATGAGATTTGTGCAGTCGAGCGTATATGTTGGGATGTTAGGGCGAGAAGCTGGGAACTCTGAGTGTTGGGCATGGGCCACATGTGCCCTTTTAACGGTTGTTTTCCTTGTTTTCACATGTGTCACAAAGGCACCATCGTTGTCGTCATATCAGGGCGTTTGTCTACTTAGCAAGGGAGTTGGAGTCTAAAGATGACTTCTGTCGGGGTTTCTCAGAATGCCGCACGATCGCGGATTGATAGATACTATATAAGTCTATGTAATTAAAAAGAAAATTTTATTCATGAGATTCATGCGTCAAAATTGCTCAAGAATACCTACGATACCTAAAAAGATGATGATGGAGAAACGGAATCAGACTTGGGTACGTACTGGTAATTACCTATCAATGATGCAAGCCATCGATCGATGGGGGATCATTCAACCTCTGAACTTGGCCCTTGAACGTTTATGTCATGATCAGTGCCATTCTTCCAGGACTGAAATTGGCGCTATCTCAGATCGGTATTGAAATATTCAGTTCAATCTCATAGAATCATTGTTCTCCTGGTTCATGAAGTTTATGGCATCTACAGTCACGGTCAGAGTCAGATACCTTAGGTACCTTATTCAATATACAGTGTTGACCAATGAGGAAACAGCTAGATGCCATCATCAGAAACTCTCCATATTGATATCCGGGCTCTTAGGAAAGACAGGAAAACTTGAGACCTTTATTATAGCGACATAATAACCCATAAAAACTCTTCTGAGCTACTCCGTATATTCTTATCATTTAGAGTAGAGGTCCAGAGCTTTTTTTACTCTGAGGTCCTCCTACCCAGAACATGAACACTTTCAAACTGAATATGCTCAATGCTTACCTAAAACCAACAAAACACAATAGCCCATTCTCATCTTGTGGACAGTTTGTTATTATCTAGGTATCTATTCTTTCCTGATATTGCCATCTTGGTGTGGTGGTGATAAGAAGATGCAGGCTTGTGCCCTTTAAGTTAGAGCTGTAATGGCAGGGCCCTGTCATTTTTTTAGATAAAGAACCCCCCCTTTTTAGTGCGACTTTCACATGCGTTAGAAATGACCAGATCATCACGTCAAAGCATCATACAGGTTTATGCAACATTGCGATTGGGGTGAACTCTGAGGTATCCCGTGCTTTGGCTCGAAATGGTAAACTGTCGTTTGTTTGCTCTTAGATGCATATGCCACGAAAGAGAATTGACTTTTGTCAATTTATTAGAGCTGCATGCCTGGAATGTCGTCGTTGAAGCTCCCTGATGACGGGATCAACCCTTAGGTTGTTGACGGATCAGCTTGGACATTTGGAGAAGTGGTGACATTGACGGTACCTGCAGCTGCTGACTGGTGGAGCGCATATGGGATGTACTCCGTAGGTCTAGCACTGCGTCATGGGTAACAGAGCTCCACCGGCATCATGGTTTGGTACCTTATCCAAGCTCCATCGTCCAGCTTCTGGACAAAGAGAGCCTAGAGATCCAATGCTACGCAACAGGAGCTCTCTCATTGACACCGGCGTTGTTAAGCGTCGGTCCACTAAAAGGAGATTTGCAGTGGTTCACAGTAGCAATTCAAATCTTGTTGTAATGGACGGATAATGCGTGGGTACCACTATGAGCAACTGGAGTTGTGTAGCCATTGTACGAATAGCCAGTTTTTTTCCTTTTGGTGGGCTCCATGGTTCCATGGCGACACTGTCGTCACTCGTTCGTTCCCCCGTGCCTTCTTTCCCACCTGAAGCAAGGACGAAACTTGGCCCCCCTCCAACACCTAAAAAAGAGAAGTGTCCCGTCCTCTACGACCACAAACGTCATTCCTGATTCCTTCTCCTCCATCATACAAACTTGACTTTCTCGCTCTCGACGAGACTCTCTCAACCATCATCATCTCACCTCACCTCACTTCACTCGCACTCAACATTTAGCACCCTCAAGGTACGTTTCACATGCCTTATCCTGGACCTACCTACCTACCTAGTCTGCTGCCTCTGACGGGGTCGCTCGTTTCGCTTGACTTGCCTGTTCCTCTCACACGACCACTCACCTTGCTCCCCCGACCGGACGCCCCTCAAGTCTGTTTTTAGTCACCTATCGGCTCAGACGAAAAGAACGTTACAGCTCTGTTGTAGGTCCAGAGACGCGGAGCGGAGCGAGCTAGAAGTCGCTACGTAGCAGTAGCTTGTCAGCGACGTGCCCTTGTCCTTTTTTACCCTGCATTAAACAAACAAACCAAGCTGTCCAAAATTTCTCTGGCCACTTTCGCTCACGCCGCTTTTCGCTTTCTAGGGAACATCTTCTTCCGATTCACCTCCTATCCTCGTTCCCATACTTGCAAGTATAACTCCACGACGGTTCTTTCAGCGAGCGCACCACTTCATCACACATTCTTGACACTAAACCGTCGAAATGGCTGATTCCACCTTGGCCACCAACGGCAACTCTCTTCTTGAGACCACCAAGACCAGTGAGGTATGTTTTCCTGCGCTGAAATGCGCTGATATCGTACGGGGCCCTCGAACAGATTTGCTAATTTCACTTTACAGTGTTTCCCCGCGATCTTTGCGCGACAATGGCACTGCTCACCATGATACAAGCACTTCCCGCAGACCAATATAACTGACTTGACTTCCAGACGCCGCCGCTGCGTATCAATCTGTCGCCAACGGTACGACGCTTCGCTCGGAACTATGATTTTGACATGTTGCTAATGCTAAATCTTTCCAGGCCCTGTTGCCCAGAACGTCTACGATCACACTCAGAAGGCCTCCAACGAGTTCTCTAACCTTGCTGCTGCTCGACGCACTCCTGCGAATCCCGCTGCTACCGGCCAGCCGCTCACACACTACCACTCATTCTTTTCCGAGCTTCTTTCATGGAACAACCCTCGTAAGTTGACTCTTGTGTCCTGTCCGGCCTACGAGAGCTGACAACAATGACTATAGGTGCATCTGCCATTGCTTATGTGACTATCATTGGTGCTATCTTCACTGCGCGATACCTGGATCTTCTCCGATGGGGGCTCAAGGTTTCGTGGATGATTCTGGGTGTGACCATTCTTGCCGAGGTGCTTGGCAAGGTCATTCTCAACAATGGTCTTGCTACTCAGGTTCGCCCTCGTCGATACTACACAGTTCCTCGTGAGACTCTGGATGCCCTTATTGGGGACGTCCATGAGCTCATTAACTTCTTTGTCATCGAGGCCCAGCGAATCATCTTTGCCGAGAATGTCTTTGCTTCCGCTGCTGTAAGTTTGATATTTGACAGATGTTATGACCGGAACTGACATTGAATAGGCTTTCATCGCCGCTTTCATTTCGTATTACCTTGTCAAGCTTGTTCCTTACTGGGGACTTGCTGTCATCGGTACCACCATCGCCTTCATTGTTCCCCTGATCTATACGTCCAACCAGGAGCTAATTGACGAGCAACTTCACCACGCTTCCGAGCTTATCAACTCCCAAACTGCTCAGATCCAGAGCGTCGCTTCAAAGCAGATGGAACAGGTCTCTAACATTAGCAAGCAATATGCTGGCGACTACAGCGGCAAAGTCCAGGACCTTCTCCGAGGCAAGACTCCTTCTCGCCAGAAGATTGACAAGCCTGAGCAGCCTATTTCTGCCAAGCAGCCGCAGTTTCCCTCTCCTCCTACCGAGGACCCCGTCAAGACCACGGAGGCTCCACAGATCCCCACCCCTGCCGCTCTCAAGGAGGAACTGAATGCGCCTACCGCTATCGATACCGCAGCCCCTGAGCTCCCTCACGAGGACGTTGTCCCCAGCAAGGAGCCCATGCTTGCTTCTTAAGTGACCAATAGGAGACACGTGCCATGTGTACACGAGCTCAGAAGGCAAAGCTGCCCCGAGCAATGAATATGTTTTACGGCATTTTGGGGCGTATGTCGATCCTTGAATTAGGAACAAAGGTTGTTCAGATTGGACTCGGGCGTGAAATGGTTTCTTGGGAGCATTCTTTAACACGCAATGCGACGACGATTGTTGACGTTGATGAAGGGTGGTTAAAATACGGATTGAGCGGGCAGATGCTGATGTCAGGGAGAGTATTCCTATAGAAACTCTTGATTAATACTTATGGGAGGACATCGCATCTGGCCTGTTGCTTGTTTTTGTACGTTTGTGTCTCGAGGACAGGTGTTTAGGATTGTTACTGTGTAGCTTGCTGAAGCAAATGCTATTCACTCAACTTTTTAACATGCCGAAACACTTTATTTCTGCTATGTGCACGATACTTATACCATATCCGTCATCGGATCCGGGAGTCGAATGTCCAAGTAATGCTATTGTGCTGTCTGGACGAAGGCTTTTATACTATGTAAAATGCGATATGATGGATCTTTTGATTCTCGAAACGCCAACCCGACGAGGTATACAATTAGCACCTTTCTAAACACTGCTATGTAGTCCAAGCAACCGTGACGGAGATTTTCACTCTCCCCTTTACTTCCTGCGCTTGCCACCACCTCCATCTTCGGCGGCTGCACGCTTGCGACCATTCTTCCTCCAGAAGTCCTTGGATTCCCGTTTCTCACGGGCTTCCTTTTTCTCCTCGCTGTCTGCCAACTTCTTCTGGAAAGCAGCACGGTTCTTCTCCTTTGCGGCACGGCGTTTGGCAGCGGCGTCATTACGGATTGTGAGTAACTGCTGCATGAGAGCCCGGGCTTTCTTCTCCTCGGAACCAGGAGCCATGACGACAGCACGCTTCTGCATGTATGTCTCTTTCTTTTGCTTCTTGGTTTCGACAATCTGCGACTTGAAAGGAAGGTCAGCAGCAAGGGCGCGGGGAACACGGAGAGGGTTGAAGTGGCGGGTCTCTCGTTCAATAGTGCGATACTGGCTGTTCTTGGGCTGGGGAGTGGGCACGTTCTGGTCACGGCGGACCTCGCCTGTGAGTCGCATGGGCTGCCAGCCGATGAGGTTGGTGACTGGATTGTAGAACCGGTGAGGCTTAATTGGATACCAGGCACGCAAGAAGACAATGTCACTAAGAAGAATCTTGTCCTCGAAAGTTGCGCGAAACTGGCCCTCTGGCTTGGACAAAGCACGCTTGATCTGACCACGAATGCCAGAGACGGTCTTGATAGAAGCTCCCTCAAATTTCGCGATTTCAAGAGATGAGTTGAACATGTCCTTGATAAAAGCTGTGTTCTTGTAGATCTTTGCTGGTGTACCAGTAAGCTTGAGCTTCTTGACGATCTCCGTCGACTCATCGACGCTGAGGATTGTACCAGTAGCGGCGATGCGGAAACCGGGTGTCGACGCTGACATTGAGTTGAAGCAAACAAAGCCTGTGTTGGGTGCAATTAAGGGACCATAGATGGTACCGAAGCAATGCATATGCTCAGGTGTATACTTGAGCATACGGTTACGCGTGCGCGAGTCGGTGGTGCTGTAGATGGGCATGGTCTGGAAGCGACGCCATCCCAAAGAGAAGATAAGAGGATCGTTTGTCTTGAGAATGCGCTTGTGCCAGCGGTGACGCTTGATGCGGACTTGAAGATAGCCGAATCGGTCTTCCGTAGCGGAGAGACCACCGACGACGATAGGTCGACGAGCATCAAAGAGCTTGACAAATTCGGCCGGAACACCTTCGAGGACAACCTTGGCATATTTGCCGGCTCGATAGCCTTCCACGGCAGAGCGCTGACGCTCATCGAGGTTCTCAAATTCCTCCTTGTTGATATCCAGCTGCTTTTGGATCATAGCCTTTTGCGCCTCATACCATTGATCCTCACCAAACTCTTGCACATCTCCACCTTCTCGTCGAGCATTTGCCTTATCGTTGAGGAAACCCTCACGATCTTCCTCTTCGAATCGCATCTTGAGTTCCTCCTTTCGCTTTGCGTTCTTCTCTCGCTCAGCCTCAATATCGTCGACGGTGGGCTGTGCTGGCTCTTGTCGACCTTCAGCTTCGAGATCCTCGAAGACACCATCGCCCTCATCATTTGAGTCGCCCAAGCCCTCGAAGTCGCTGCCGTTCGCATCCTCATCACCGTCGTCATCATCGCCGACAGCGAGGGCTGTCGAAGTGAACTTCCTCCGTAAAGCTTCGACATTCTTCTCTGATGCCCACTTGGCCGCTAGATCCTCGTAGTCATATGCGGGTATTGACCTATCCTCTATAGCGTCTTCCTGCTCTTGTTTCGACTTCTTAAAGAAGTCATCTTCATCGTCATCGTCCTCGATATTCTCCTCTTCCGATTCGTCATCCTCGCCCTTCCATCGCTTGAGAGCATCTTCAGGGCTTAGTGAGTCGTCATACATATACCTAGCCAGATCGCTTGTGTGATATGAGCGTCTCTTGCCATGAAGCCTCATCGCAGTGCCATTCAAGTTGTCCTTCCACCTTAATGCAGCGGCTTCCTCATCTGAATCGTAAGCTTCGTCGTCTTCCACCTCTTCCTCATCAGACAATGCTCCGAGGTCTGAGTCACTGTCGGCAAATGCAAGATCATCTTCACCGAGTTCCTTATCGGCATCCTTGCGGAACATCTTGCCTAATTTGCCTTCACTGAACTCAACCTCAGCATCCGAATCCAAGTCTTCGTCACCACTGGCAGGGCCCTCGTCGTCTTCGTTTTGGTCATCATCGCCATCTTCTCTTTGGGCAAATCTAGGTTTGCGATGTGTTTTTCTGCCAGTGTCTTCCTCTTCTGGCACTGCCTCGACCTTGCTACCGCCCTTGAAAAGCTGAACGCCGCCCTCCATTTGGCCAAGAAGCTTTCGCTCAGCTTGAAGGCCAACAATCATCTCTTCTCCTTCTCCTCGCTCGGCATCATCATCCTCCTCCCGGTCGAAGCTGAAGCCCTTGTCGCTGGTGATCCAGATGGCATCACCATCAATCTTCAAGCCACTACGATCCGACATGGGAGCATGAAGCTTCTTTTCCTTTTCGTCAAGTCGCCTTCGTCCAGTCTTGCCTGTGATCTTCGCCAATGCCAGTTCCATCGATGGCGTGGGACAAGGGTCTGGCATAACCTCCATATTAGACACTGTAAAATCTCCCAAACCAGGGACGTGGACTCGTTGGTTGTGCGATGCGAAATTTGTACCTCGCAGGTACCCGGATAGTACAATCGACCGGTCGCAATTGGGGTCTTCTTCTATCTTGGTGGGGTGTGTGATATCTCGGAAGCTGTCGATGATGGAGTAAGGGTGAGAATTGCGCCAGACGAGAGGACGTGGGTTCTTCATGACAGAGAGGAAGCGTGACAAGTTGTGGATTTCGCGGTCGGGATATCGGCCGTTCATAACACCGGAGAGGTAGAAGAGGTGGGCGCCCTGGTACAGCTCTGTCCAAAGTCTCCTCTTGAGGCGCTTCTTGGCATCCTTCAGCGCTTGTGGTTTCCGGAAAAGATCCAGATGTGTCAAGATGCCAAAGACGTTTCCTGGCATACCTGTAGCGGCAAGAATGTTGAGAAACTCCATAGTTTCCATCTCAAAGCCGTAATTCCCATCAATCATCAAGAGGACGATATCGGCCACCTTTGCGATGTCGACCATGGCCTCCAGTTCGTTTGGGCACTCGACAAAGGTTAGGCGTTGCTTCTTCGATGTGACAACTGTCACAGGGCCCTGAGGGTCCGATATCGTTTCTTTGGCATATCGTCGAATGAGCGATTTCATCAACGTCGTCTTTCCTACACCAGGAGGGCCGACGATTGTAACGAGTCGAGGCGGGGCCTCATCGGGCAATCGATCCACGAGCGGGACATGGAGACGCTTTTCCTTGATCTATTACTGAGATTTAGCATTGGCACTTCTTATTCAAGGAAACGGAGAAGAGCCCTACATCTTGCGATCTCGCTGCTTGTCTCTGGAGCTTGCCAGGGTTGGCGAAGGAAAACGCCTTTGGGTTGCGCTCTGATATTTATTAGTATGCGCCAATCGCCAATTGGAACTGTGTATAAGAATAACTCACCACCTGTATGCTGCTTCTTCTCCTTCTTGTCCTTGGACTTGCGATGCGGTTTGTGCACTTGATCTTCCATTTTTGCGTGCGACTTCGTCACCTTCCAAAGACCATCAACTAACTGGCACGGTCTTTTGCCTTTCACTTTGCTTCCAAATTTTTTTTAGACGCTAATAGAATTGTTATCGATAAGAATCGCGTTTCGCCAAGAACGTTGCGGGGGCCATGCGCCACTGCTCTCAGTATAAGCCACATATGGCTTATACTATCTACGGAGTTGGCCTATCCACTCTAACATTTAACGTTATTTTTTGTGAGCTGCCCGTTCAAGCATAGATTCACTGGCCTGGTCAACGTGCAGAACCAACGCGTGTCTAGGTATTGTCCAGTGACGCATGCTTTGATACTTGACCGCTGTCTTGTGGGACTCACTTCGAACAAATTCTGCGATTTTCAAGTGGTGATCAGCTGAGTCTCTAAGCTGGCAGATAGGTGAACAGAGTAAGACGCGGCTGAATTATGACCCATCAAGTGTAATTTCCATCGAAAAGGCGCCAGCCCCATGCAGGTAACATTCATGTTTTGTCAAACAGTCATCAGATGGTGGGTAATAAGTAAATACCATGGTATACTAGCAGTGTTATTACAAAAACCCGTCTTGAGATGCAACCCATTTGAGGCATACAGAGTGTCAGTCTCACCATTTTGTCTGATCTAAGATCCTATGTTGTCTGGTAGATAGATCCTCACGGGATTCCGTACTAGCCAATTCGAGGTCTCTAGTTCATCTTCGAATTTGGCTGAATGGCCAGTGGAAACGCCAAGTCGTCGAGTGAGTAATCCCCGGCACTGGCGTAATGGAAGCTAGTCCTCTGCACGACCATGAGTCCAAAGTGACCAATACCAGTAGCATTCTGCTCCTCTTTATTCCTAAAGCAGCATCCATTACTCTCACACATATCAGGGAATAAGGTGGTGTTCTACGTATACGCTTACATAGTACGTACGTATTCCCGGATTCTTCGTCAGCCTTGTACGCACCCATGGCATATGTAGACTTCTACTACCGTGCATACAGTCCTTCGTCAGCCCTAACGCCTGGTCGATGGTATCCGTCATGACTCACGCGCGTCGTAGACCACGCAAGAATCCTACTGGTCTTCCTTCGTTCGTAGTCATCGTAACAAGAGTGTCTTGCAAGTTATGTTGCCAGGATTGAGTATATAACAATCAAGATGTGACGCCTTATGGACTTCATTCTCAGGCAGAAGCAATCCACAGTTCCGTCCAAGAACAACGATACAAACTATTAAGCTTAATACTCTAATCCAAACCTTGTCTATAACCACCTACCCAATCACTTCAAACCTCTTTCCCATCCTTCAATATGTCCAACAACTCAGGCAACAATGTTCCCACAACCTCAGACTGTAGGCATCATGTTGGCGGCAAGCTGGACTTGACTAACAACTAAATATAGCCCAGGTAGATTCTACCAAGTATAACAGTTCCAAGGTCGCCGATCCCGAAACTGCCTCTATTGCTACCTTCTCCTCGTCAGCGCCCCTTGTCAAAAGGGACCAGAAGGAAAAGAATGGAACGGAAATCGATGCCAAGAAGCTCCAGGAACAGGCCCTCAGGTCACAGATTCGATTTAGTATGTAGTCGACGGAACTCAAGGCCTGCGACATGGTGCTGATTTAGAAAGCGGACTGAAAATATGGTGAATGGCACGGGCACATAAATGCAAAGGGGTTGAGGGTATCTTTAGTTGAAATACAGGACTGGTTGTCATACTCGATGAGTCTTCAGAATCGAGGAATAAACGATTGTCCATTCGTTAGATTTGAGAGTTGTGGCTTTAGAAACTATCGTTCAAAATATCTTCGTTCATCTTGACCATAGAGGGGCTGTATTCGGACGAATTCGGATCAGCCCCAGCATCCAGTAGAATGTCACCAACAATCCTTTGACTGGCTTCACGTGCTGTCAGACAGTGTTAATATACAGTAGTCCATTTGAGAGCGGGATAGACCTTACCAGGTGTTTGCAAGAGCTTCGAAGGAGGCAGCGCGAACTGTATCGTCTTGGGCGGGCTCATGCCTGCATATAAATCGATATCCTCATCCCCTTCATCACTATCCCAGTCGATTTCATACTTATCTTTTCCAGTGGCTGTGACAGTGTCATCGGCGAAGACATCCCGCGTCTTTCGTGCTGTTGCTGGCGTCTGAACACTCACACCAGGTGTTCGAGGACCCTGCGTTGCCGCCGCAAGTCGTTGTCGAGCGTTACTTTTGTAGGGCGACATAAAAACTTCACTGCGTAGAGTAGGTACTGCCATCTCGGGCGAGGAGCCTGGTGAGTCTTTCCATACGGGTGCGTCCTTGCGTTGTGCGCTCTTAGGTTGTGCGCTCTTGAGTGGGGAGATACGAAGGGCGGGCTTGTGCGGAGTTGCCTGAATGCGATAGTTCTTGTCGAGAACACGGTGAAGCAAAGGATCCTTATGAGGCTGAACAGACTGGTCGCCGGTCATTGTGCGGTCGCGCTGGGCCTGCGGAGTCATTGACATATCGGGGAGTCTAGCGGTGTGTTGAGCGAACAAGACAGTTGAATCCTCGTTATTGTCTAGGACTGTGGTGTTGTTTTCTTCCCCTTCCATCTCGCGTTTCATGGCTTCGTAAGGAGACTCCATGTCAGAAAATCGCGTCCTCGTCTTTCCAGGCCGGGGCGTGCTTCCTGTGAGCTCAGCATCATCAAGGAGGGAGTCCTCGGCCTGGAAGGTAGATTGCTCGATGCCGGTTGTGGCGGTGACATCTTCGTGATGCTGAGATGTGTATTCTTCTGTTATATCCTCCCTCATAGCGGTACTTTCTTCCACGTTTTCGCTTTCGTCGTCGTTGGCGAGCTCTTCATAACCGGAGAGAGATACGTTGGCCGATGCCTCGAAAAATTGTTTCCAGAACTACATGTCGTCAGCATCACTTTCTTCGAATCCCGGTGACCAAGTGCACCTTTGAAGCTTCCCAAACAGCACGAGAGTGTTCTCCATACTGTTCTACTAGCGGTAGAATGCTTGTTGTTACTATGCGATGCGATTTGCTAAAGTTGTGATCGATTTCTAGCTAACGATCAGTCCTGGATCGCGACAATTCGAGATTCTTGTATACCTTGAAGAGTCAGAGTTATTGATTGCTCTAGTCTTTCAAGCTCTTCAGTGAGAGACAGGTTGCGCGCTGCTACGCTTTGTCGCGACATTTTCGTTATGGGTAGGTTGCTTGAAGGTTCAATATAAACAAACAGCCCAGTAATTAATGCTAAGAACTAACCTAACGCGTGGGGTCATTTGGAGGGGCATCCACCACTAAAGATGGCCTGCCGCAGCAAGGGTGCAACCAAGGTACATCGATGGCGGGGTACGGATTATCAATAGAATGAATAGGTTAGTACCTAGGTACCTAGGTTTAGACACGACTATTACTTCCAGGCCTGGCAGAATTTCATTTATATCTTCATGTCCTTCATGGCTAATACTTAATATTGTATATAGTGCCCTAGTGTTTCGTGTAGTAGTGTCCCATATCGAGCTTTAACAGTAATTGAGCGACCATATGGTCTTCACCAATACCCTCTTGTTTCAAACCCAAATCGTCCGAGACTTTATTGCTTGTTGATCGGCTCTTTTCGGTCAAGGCTCGACAGACAGTCATGAAGATCTGCACTTTCTTCTTGAAGTTGCTATACAAACGCTGTAGTTCTTCCAGTTCTCTCGGGTCGGTAGTTTGGTTCTTTCCAAGAGCCTTGAATCGTGAAAATTTGGCATATTCAAGAACTGCACCAAAGATTTCTTCGAGCAAATTCAGCACTGGTTGCTGTCGTTTCCGGAGAAACAGAGAAAGCATGACTCGATCAAGCACTCGGGAGTGAAACTCTCGTAGTCTATCAGGACTCTCAACCTTATCTGCTATACTCTTGGCTGTCGAAGGATTCTTCAAGTCAGCTTCGATTTTGTCTAGTTTAGCCTCGAATGCTTCCCAAGGAATGGCAACCCCAGCATCCATGAAAAAGGAGGTGATACCGGAAACGAATTGGTGGGCCTCTCGAGTGAATCGGTAGGAAATATCCTCAGGGTCGTTCCAGCGACTGGTCCTAGCATTGACATCTAAGAACAATTGGTTGACGACATAAACCATCCTCATGATTCTTAACAACAGCTTGAAGACTCGATCGTACTGCGTCAAAATCACAGGGGTGATGATGCTGGATAATGCCGCAGGGGGCTTGTACGACAATCGTAAAAAGTCGAGAGCTTCCAAGGAATCTGGGTTCATGCATTTGTCGATCTCTTCCTGCGACAAATCTCGGACAGCAAAGCTCATGTCTCCTGGGAGCTCAGACGCATCCCTCGATATACTGGCCAGCTTTTCCTTAGCGAACCCATTGTCTGAATCAAAGCTCTCGGCTAGAACGCCCATAAGAGCTAGACGTAATTCCGAGCTCGCTGGTGGCCAAGTGTCTCGTCCTCCCAGGCGAAGACCCATGACACCTCCTTGTCGTGCAACTCCCGCCTGTCTTTCGGCTGTTTCTAGGTCTGGATCGAATAGGGCATGGGACAGGCGGCTTACGAACATGCCGCTACCAAAGAGGTGAAAATCACGGTGCATCTTCAGGTGACCACGTAAATCATGGTTATTAAACAGCAGCCTGAGACTTTCCTGGTTAACAATCTCAGATTGTGCAGAAGCAATACCCCCGAACGAAAGCACGGGAAGAAGTGATGGATGAGGCGTGAAGTCGAAGCCAATGGTAGGAGATTGAGACTTGCGGGTAGCAGACTGGGTGAGACGTTCACGCAAGATTTGGCTTAATGTATCCTCTTTGCTCATATCATCAGGCAAGGGCTCATCCATACGTGCCGTAAGAGTACTCAAGAGCCCTCCCGCTGTTTCTGATGTGGGGTCTTCACGAAAGAACGGGTTTTCAATCTCAGAGCCAACCGCGAGTCCATTGCTTTCCGAGTTGACTCTGTCTCGAAATGAACAGTCGCGGATTGCCCCCAAGAGATCGTCGTGATACTTGGCTACACGTTTCTCAAGGTTCTCGATGGCGTTCCAGTCGTAAAGCCAGCTGACCTTCGGGGGGTCGGTCGCACTGATGATAGCTGATGAAGCCAAGGGATGCTCGGGGTGGCACTCCCTAATGAACCGCAGATTCTTGCCTGTCTCAAATATAGACTTGGCAATATCGTAGGGCATGAAATGGGGCATTTTGGTCTCGTCCAAGAGAAAGTCAATGTCCTCAACTTCCTGCCCGAAATCGTCCGTATATTTCTCTGTGTCGACTTTGACAAAGCCTTTGCTCGCTCCAACATTGGCTTTGGTTAAGGGAATCCCTTTTTCTTGCCTGGTCCCGATCCATTCTTCCAAGAATTCGATCCAAGGCGAAGAGACTCTCTGTAGAACTTCGCGCATGATGCCTCGGAGCTGTTCTTCACCGTAATCGACCGAGTATGCTTCATGGAATACTTGGGAGAGAACATGTTGGTCTTCGTAACCTTTACGGAATTTGGAAGCAAGTCTTTGAAATGGTATCAGAATTGCAAGTATTCCTTTGACTGTTGATTGGAGTTCCAAAAGCGATCGCGGTGTCTGCCTATGGAGAGCGACATGTCGCTGAACGTCCTTCAGGATTTGATCAAGCACACCAGCCAAAGCAACGCCGCATTTGGACGTGCGCTTTGCATAAGTAGAATTGACAAAGGACCGCAATTCGAGCAACATTGATCCGCAGCGGTGACATTGTTTTTCCAGACCCTGGAGAACATCTTTGGAATACCCTGTGACCCGCATGCTTGGAATCGCCGGTGCAAAAGAGCGGCCTTTCTCCTGTTTGGAGTAGAAAATTGATTCCTGACCAAGGGCCAGAGCAAGCAATGAAGAAAAGTAGGTTTTGATATCGACAATAGGAACCTCGGAGCTTTTCAGTTCAAGGGGGTCGGCGGACCAACCTAGTAAGGCATCGTAGACCGCGGCTCCAGCTTCCGTCACCAAAGGCTGTTGCTGGCCAGCTGGCGTACCGGAGATGAAGCTATCCCAAGTTTTGTGTTCTGGTGTCTTCTCTTCTGGTTCATCGGTGTGTATCCAGATGTCATCGCCAATTTCCTGATCATCTAGACTTTCCGTGGAGGCTTGGATGTTGTTGGTAGACGCAGTTACTTCTAACTCTGGCTCTGGCTTGTCTTGAAGCTCAAGCTGGGACGGTAACCTGAAGAAGCCACTTTGCTCTACTGACACTTGGCCAAGCTGGACAAGCTCCGATTTTATATCTTCTAAGAACACGGATCAGTAAGGGTATGGTTCAGTTTCAAGGTCCTAAGTTACCTCTGAGCCCAGGAGAAAAGAAGGGATTTTGAGCCTGTGGGTCATCAGCTATCTGATGGAGGAGTCTCGACGGTCCCCAAAAGTCAGGTATCGTGAATACAGCTCCAAGGTCTTCCTTGGATTCAGCCATGATCCTTTCACATAAAATGCATGTGATTCAGTAACATAGTGCTCAGCGGCGCGTTGTGGGTTACAGTGCCGAGCTTGAGCTTGAGTCTTGTTATCCAAGGTTAGGTACTGTACGGATACGTCTGAAGGGCAATTAACGCCATATCAATATCCATACTCCTCCGTGGACGCGCTTTAGTGGGCGTTAGGCGCGTTTCAGAGCCCCTGTGCACTAAAAATGGAGCACCACAAGCTTGAGGTGGGGCCCGCTTTACGCAGCCCATTGGGTGCTAGGTACCTAGGTAGCTTATGATTTCATCAGAACCTCCCATTGCATTCGACAACTGGTTCGGTTCTTGAAATCTTCAATTATGTTCAAGGCATCCAGATCATCCATACCACTAAGCAACAACCCTGATACACAATTGTCACTTACGCAGAATATCTCGCGAACATCACCATAAATCGACCGATCTCCATCTCCTCATCACGATCACAATGGCGCCGAGGAAGCGCGCTCGGGCTAGCACCCAAACTGTTGCGACACCAACTCCTACGCGAGATGACGATGCAATGGACGTCGACACTCCCCAGACTGGTGATAATGAAGATTCTAGCGAGACAAAAGAGCAACAGCCAGACAATAACTACAATGATCTTTGGACGGATGATCAAGTGGCTTCATTATTCAAGGGTGTCATTCGCTGGAAACCAGCTGGTCAGTTAGGTCTCTTCCTTCATGTCGAGCCATTCCTAACCAAGACTGTGTAGGCATGCACAAGCACTTTCGAATGATAGCAATTTCGGAGCACTTGCGGAACCATGGTATCGACCCTGATTTCTACCAGCACACACGCATTCCGTTTATTTGGCAAAAGCTCCGGACATACTACAATGTTGAGGTGATCGATGAAAGAGAGAACTTCGACGATGACGAGGTCGAATACAACGACTTCTGTTTGCCAAGACCGCAATTCTATGAAGCCATGATGGCCCGAGCCGTGGCCGACGTCAGCGAAGCTCCAACATCACCACCCCAGCTCGAGCTTTCTCCGGCACCGTCACCCGCCAAGAAGCGCAAGCGAGGTGATACGAAAACGAGAGGCACATCGGTAGAAGATACGGAGGACGGTACGGACGCTCCATCACCACCGCCCAAGTCCAAACGAGGTGCTTCGCGACAAAAGAAGAAAGCGACCCCAGCCAGGGCTGAGAAGCAAGAAAAGGCGGAGACCACAGAAGAGGAAGAGGATGAGGAGGACGAGGAGGAAGAAGAGGAGAGTGACGAACAAGACAGCGAGAGCTCTTCTAGTGAGGAAGAAGAAAGTGCTGAAGAGAGCGAAACACAAGTATCAAAGTCCACACGTGGTGCCAAGAAGGGCCAGAAGGCTAAGACTACTAAAGCAAAGGCAAGACCAAAGAGGAGACGTTAACTTAAGAAGTAATTGGTATGATGCAAACGATAGATGGGGCGGTTCAGATACCCTTAGGCATGGAGTCACAATAAGTATTTATTCACATCAAAAAGCGAGCTCCTGAGCTCTCATGCTTTTCACGGCCTAACATCAGGTTTTGTTTCCTATTCTCCTTCCCACTCGCTGCGGTACTTTACCGTGGTTCTCCAGTCCCTTCCTATGGGAAAGATACTCTCCACATCCATAGTTGACCGTTGCAACGGGCCCGGTTCTGGCATCTTGGGTAGTTCAGTGAGAGGTTTCTTCTGTAGTAGATCCCACATCTCAGTCTCGGCCTGCCAGCTGACGTACTGGTCGCGTTCTTCGGCATATTGCTCCTGCCGCCGCTCACTTGCGATGCGGTTCTTGAGAGTCTCTTTCTTTCGATATGTTTCTGGGAAGTCGGCGGCAGAGAAGAGCAAGACTTCGTTGGCCTCCCGTGCGATAGCAGCCTCCTCTTCGTTCAAATGTGAGACGGGTTCCTCAAAATCAGAGCTTAGGGCCTCGTTTTCAGAAGAGTTGGCGGCATCGCCTACATCAGATGGCGCTTCAAATGCCTGGTCGGCCTCCTCGCCGTTGTTGGAAAGAATGGTTTCCACTTCTTCATAGCTAAGAGGTTCACGTTCTCCTTCCTCCTCCCGCTGGGGCGGCTCCTCGTGGACCTCAAGTCGTAGTCTCCGTGCGCATTGGTTCCAAAACTGATGGGAATTATGATTCAATCCCAGAGACGATACGGCTGCTTCCACATCTTGTGCTCTGATGATCTCGCGAGTAGTTGGTACGAGTTCCTTTTTGGCCCTAATTCTTGAGTCGCTGAGAAATATCGTTGTTTGAACCAATCGTTTCGTAATTGAGACTGCCAAAGAGTGAAAGTCGTCGAACGTAGTGGCCCACATCGAGGGAGGCCTGTTGTCGATAGAATCCCAGTTCTCACTAGGAATGGAGGAATTCATAAAGATACGCTCAGAGAGTCTTAGCCAGGTATGCAAGTTGAATAGCTTGGAGAAAGGAAGATCCTGGCCTTCAATGACGGTTTCGCCCTTGTCTAGCCGGCGAGCAATCCTTGGGCTAATGTCCCAGCAGTCTCCCCATTTGCTCTCTTCTCGCTGTTCTTCTTTTCGTTCCTGGCGCACAGAAACAGCATCTGCAGCCTCGTCCAAGGCGTGGCAACATTGCTGACTTAGTTCTACGGCGGCTGGGATCTCCGGGAATTCAACAGCAGGGCGTCTGACTTGTCGTTGTCTCAAGAGCCGTGCTGTTCGGAGCACGTCGAGGTAATGGTTCACCTCGATCTCGCTCTTGGTGCCTATACGGGATGCAATACCTGGAAGATCACTCTGGTCAAGACGGGCGATCGCTTCGAAGAATAGTTTCTTCTCCGGGATCGACCAGTAAGTGAGACCTATTTGGCTTGGATACAGAACGGTTTCTTCGCTGTCGTCGGTTAAGCAGACACGCTGAGCTGCATCTTCAATATCTCTATTGAGAAGATCCAAGTACTCGGTGTTGAGAACTCCTTTGTGTCTTTTGAAGAGTCTCGGGGATGAATCTTCCTCAGCGCCCCTTTTCAAGGAAGAATCCTCGTTGTCTTGGTCTGTTTCATCCTCCATCTCACTATACACACTACCAGATGCGTCGGTTTGATCAGCAACGTATTGCTCGTCCAGTGGCGGTAACAGAACATCGTCTCCCAACCCCAAGTTTCCAACTTGCTCTGTGTCGCTCAAATCCTCATCGAGGGGCTCATAATTGGTTTCCGACTCCATACTGGTTTGTGTATGATGGTTGGAGAAATACGAGAGGGCGAAAACATGGTACCAAGCAGAATGAACTTGGGGTACTCCTGGCCAAGAGCGGCTATCAAGGTTGGATAAAATAATTTTTTTTTAGAATACTGAAAAGATGATCACAGAGTTGATATTAACATTAACGCATCATTCATACTGCACCGAGATTTTATAGGGGCTTGTCCACTCCTTCAGTTGACGTTGAAATGAAATATTAGTGGAAGAATGCTGCTTACATAATGCATTCACACCTTGGTCTAGGTTAGCATTCGAAGGCTCATGACATCTTAACCATGAAGTATTTTTTATTATCATATATCGATGAGACGAAACACATTTTCGCTGCACCTCTCATCATGTGCCATGTTACGGGCTATACCGCGATGTGTTTTACGGCCCAAAGCTACAAGGTTGCCTTTCATAATAAGCCCACAGCCATTCAGGGCCTTTGCCTTGGCTGTTACTCATGACACCCCCAAGTTACAGCTTCGAGATTATCAAGAAGAATGCATCGACTCGGTTCTTTCCTCCCTAAAGAATGGTCACAAAAGAGTTGGTATATCTCTGGCTACTGGTAGCGGTAAAACAGTAAGCGTATTTCTCTTGCAACGAAAGCTCATTCGATTGACATAAAGAAGGTCATCTTTACACAACTCATTGATAGGATCCCAACAGCAAATGAGGACGCGCAACAGACACTAATATTGGCGCATCGCCGCGAGCTGGTGGAACAAGCAGCCAACCACTGTCAACGTGCGTATCCTGACAAGAGGATCGAGATCGAGATGGGCAATGTCCATGCAACGGGAACGGCAGATATCACAGTCGCCAGCGTACGAAGCATAACGTCACAAGGCCGTCTTAAGAAATTCGACCCGTCCCGCTTCAAACTTTTGCTGGTCGACGAGGCCCATCACATCGTTGCTCCAGGGTACCTCAAGACCCTTCGTCACTTTGGATTAGATGAGAAGCGACCTGACTCCCCAAATCTAGTTGGTGTCTCCGCCACGTTTTCACGTTTCGATGGAGTGAAACTGGGCGCAGCCATTGACGAAATCGTTTATCACAAAGATTATGTAGATATGATCTCCAAGAAGTGGCTGTCGGACGTCATTTTTACGACGGTTGAGTCTAAGGCAAACTTATCCGAAGTTAAGAAGGGGGCTTTCGGCGATTATCTCCCTTCAGATTTATCCAAGGCTGTCAATACCAGTGAGATCAACGATATAACAGTCCGCAGCTGGATGGCGAAAGCCCCGGGAAGAAAGTCAACTCTTGTGTTTTGTGTTGACGTCGCCCATGTGGTGGAGCTGACAGATCGGTTCCGACAGCATGGCTTTGACGCGAGATATGTTACTGGAGAGACCCCCAAGATTGAAAGAGGCGAGACGTTGGACTCTTTTCGAAAAGGAGAGTTTCCTGTGCTGGTTAACTGCGGCGTTTTCACTGAAGGAACCGATATCCCAAATATCGACTGCATTATCCTCGCAAGGCCGACGAGGTCTCGCAACTTGCTTGTTCAAATGATCGGCAGAGGAATGCGGTTGCACCCTGGAAAGAAGAACTGTCATATCATTGATCTGGTCTCGAGTTTGGACACTGGAATCGTGACCACACCAACGCTATTTGGTCTCGACCCTGATATCCTGGTTGAGAGAGCAACAGTGAATGACCTACGCAAGATCAAGGACACGGAGCATGTCACCTCTCGACAACCTTTGTCATACCAGACAACTCCCGGGCCTGGAGCCGATAGTGTCACGTTCACAGACTATGACTCGGTTTTAGATCTTATCGCCGATACGTCTGGCGAGAAACACATCCGGGCCATAAGCAAGTATGCATGGGTTCAGGTCGGAAAAGAAAAGTTTGTCTTATCGTCACCGAGCGGTTCATATGTTCGAATTGAGCGGGTCAGTGAACAGCTTAACACAAAGGGGCCGCTTTACCGAGCAATAGAGGTACGAGCTCTACCGCCTGGCGTAGCAAAAGCACCATACGCAATGCCACGGGAGATTCTCACGGCAGCTACATTCACTGATGCAGTGCATGGAGCGGACAGTTTCGCGGCCAAGATGTTCCCCCACACATTCATTCACCGCTATCAAAGATGGCGGACACTGCCACCTACACAGGGACAAGTTGATTTCATCAATAAGATGCGGGGAAAGGCGGAACCTTTGAGGCTCGAAAACCTGGACAAGGGCAAGGCGGCGGACATGATCACAAAGCTCAAGCATGGTGCGCGTGGTCAGTTCGCGAGAATTGAGGCAGGACAGAGAAGACAAGATAAACAGAACCGGGTGGCCGAGGCTAAGAGACTTCGGGAGCAGGTCAAAGTAGGACCTGTGTCATCATAGTGCAGGAGATGAGCCACATGCAGTGGTGTCTGTGCTTGTGATTGTATGTATAACACGGGATATAGATGGCAGCGGGGGGTTTATGGACTTTTGTATATATAAGTGTATCATAACCACTTACGGAATGTTTCCAGAAGTTGACACGGATCAATGTATGACCATACAACGTTCCAAATAGCCCGATCCACGAGTCTGCCAACGTATGCACCGGCTCCGCCGAAGATGCAACCGCCACAGAACGATCTCGTGTATGCTCAGAACCCAGGACCAAGGGCGCAAACAGTTTATAAAGCTGGCTAATCTTCATATATCGTTGACATCGAGATCTGTCCCTCTGCTCGTGACTCACTAACGGTTAAGGTAGGCGGGAGTCGTCAGCTCATTAAAGACGTTGAGAGAGGGGACATGGCCCTGTTACGTTGAATCGTAAAGCTTTGTACCAAAAGAAAGTTGGGCCAAAACTTATATCAGTGAGGAATAGATACTCATAAGCATTTTTCGTGTGGCAGTATATAAGACAGTGATGGGAATTTACTTCTCTACTGGCAGAAAGCCGTTTACACTGACTACTCCTGATTGGCAGCACATTGCTAATTGTTCAGGATTTTTTGGCTCTATACATTCGACTTGTTCAGGTCTAGTTGGTGAGTTGGAGTGTCAGGCACTGGCAGGCGGCTGCGCAGCTATGTTCAGTTAATAGTTGTTCACCTATACACATTGTGAATATTCGGCTCTCTCCTCCCGCGCACACAATACTCTCAATTTAGAATAAACACAAATCTCTTTTCTTTTCTTTTCTGTCTTTCTGGATATACCTGTTAGAGACTTGTTATCGGAGCCAAACCTTGAAGGCCTGAACCCAACGCCAGCCTTCATCATGACGCCGAACCAGTCGTCAGCCTCATGCGCCCGAATTCCCCCTCCTTCTCTCCTTATAGAGAATCTATGCAAAGCAATACCTCTCAACACAAGTAAAGAAGAGAAACAAGACACCTACCCCAGCTCACCATCTGGGAACAATCTGAAGGCATTCTCGCCACACAGTCCGCGATCTCTCAGAGATTACCTCTGCAGCCCGAACCAGGGCGAAGTATCTTCCGTTGATCTTCACACTCCTCCTGCCGACTCTCAAAGCACCAAGCTCGATGTTGGAGATGGGCGTGAAACCAGACTCAAACACAGCATCGACACCCAAGTCAATCGACCTCGGGAGTATCACAAGCCCTACACTAGCCACCGATCTCAGTTCACCATTCCAGAGCGCAAGCCCGGATTCAAGCTGCTAGAGACATGGCATGAGGAATCCAACTATCCTTGCAACAAAAATTATCCCGAACATAACGACCTCGTCTTTAAGCCTAGAGTCCTCGCTAAGCAGATCGATCCCGAGATACCTCTATCCCTACACAAGTGGCATAGCGAAATCAACTTTCTCGAACCACTCGCTCTTGAAGCAGATATTCGCCAAGAGTATGCTGTTCATGCTACCTACAAGAAGCGCCATCACGATGCTGGTGTCAAAAAGATCAATGATGAGAGACAGGCCACTGCGGAACGGGAGGCTGTCAAGATGCTCGACTGGAACACTCCAATCGAATTCCATGATGTGCCCCGCCACGTACAACAAGCAATATACGACGACAAGGTTGAAGTTGCCGCTTTGACCAGAAAGATCGCCATCCGCGATGGATGTATCGAAGGCATGATTGCTGGAGAATTCACATTTCACCCGGATACTTCTCACTTACCACTTACCGAGGACCAGACGGCGGTTCTTCGTGAAGCTGAGAGTTTTCAGGGGCTGTTCGCGCTGGGAGAGGTTAATGAAGAAGAAGATCAATATGACATTCTTCAGAAGACTTCAAAGAAGGTCAAAGCCCCCAACAAGTCTTCTACTTCCAAGTCTTCGAAGTATGATCGGTGGCTTAAAGAGCAGTCATCCAATACCTGTCCAGCGGCTAAGTGGCTTGCTGACGAGGCGGCCTTCTCGAAGAAAAAGGCACGCAATAAAGCCTTTTCCAAGCAGGTCAAACACCACTTCCCAACTTTCAACTCACCCCACCTGAAAGAACTCCCCAAGGCCGTGGACACCAACAAACTTGAATGGGAAACCGACTATTTCCCCTATATACTCCCTGAGACTGACCATGACTCTGAGCGTCACAATATGTACGAAACCCCTGTTAAGGTTGATGTCCCAAAATGGTTCCCGACCTTCACCAGCTATGGTGTTGTCCCCATCAACCGCCGAAACAGCATCGAGAAGCAGTACAAAGAGTTCCTTACCCAGATCTGGAGACTCGAGAACCAGATACTCAGCAAGAAAAACAACAACAACAACAAGTGGGATAAGAAATGGCACGAACCCAGCTCTCGCTGGTCCGAACCTTTCCAGAAGAAGAGCGGTGGCTAGTGGAAATGCCGTTTCGACCCTGGCAAGCCGGTAGAGGAGCAGTTCTGTCACAAGTACCATAAAGGTCAAGAATGGGTCACATTCGAGAAGGCCGTGCCGCGCGATCTTGTCGAGCAAGATGTGGTTTCTGGGGAATTCAGCTTCGATGATGTTTTCGACATGGACGGTAGTGATGACAACAAAGCCATTGGTACGAAAAAGCCCGAAATTTATCTCAAGGAGATCGAAGCGGCTGTGAAGAAGGCCATTGCGAAGGCTGGTGGTATATGAGCGTGGGATGTAACCACTAAAATTGAGGTTGATTACCTACGAGAGATGAAGGCAAGGAAAGGAGACATCGATGAAGGATAAGTGAGGGCCATGTCATTATAGAACGTTTTCGCATAGATAACTTTGGATGACGTTCTGACGTGCTAACTGTGCTGTACTGCGTTCCTAGGCTTGACATGAAGTGAATAAATGAAATATGCCATATATTACATAGAATACATAAGATGCATGAGTGGCCACTCCACGTTAGCCCTGTGAGCCTTCGATCTCAATGGCAGACACATCAACCACCAAGTCGTCCTCCTCAGTCTTGGTCTTCTCCAGCAGAGGCAACATTTCACCCCCCCTCATCAACACAAGCTTGTTATCATTCTCTCCATACTTCAACCCAACTGTAACTCCATCTAGACCCATCGCTTGAGCCTTGATATTCCATAGCAGCTGCAGAACATCTCCCTCTTTGGAACAACACACATAGCCTAGCGCCACATCCGCAGAGTGCATCTCGCCCTGCACACCCTTCGTGGCTGGTCTCTCACCCACCAGGAGGCCCAGGACATCATTGCCTCGCCATCCCGGAGGCGCTGCTGCCATAGCGCCCTTGAGCTCGCGAATGTACATTGGGCTTGCACTCCGAGCGCCCGCTTTACACTGGAGAACCACCTTGAATGTTCGTGTCGTGGAGGGGAGTGTCCATATCCCTAGAAGATCCATGCCACGGTCTGACTGTCCGCCAACGCGTTTGAGAAAGAAGCCATACTGGGATAGAGTATCGGCGACTGTGTATTCATAATGGGTGCCTCTGTAGACCGAAGATCTTTTGTTCAAGCTGACACGTTCCACGTATGATAAGAAGGATTTGAGATCGGAGTGCTCCTTGGTTGGAGCATCGGGATATATCAATTCAAATGGTTTTGGAGCCTTGGCTTTGCGTTTACTCATCAGCCTTGCACCATTTATTGCGCGGCACCATTTAGTCGACTGCTTTACATGCCTTGAGACATTGAAAAAGCCTCGGAGCAAAATAGGCATTATTCATAGATTGTTGGCGCGATGTATCAAACCTTTCCGTCTTAAAACCGTGGGTTATGAAGATTGAGACTGAATATGCATTAAACGGGGTTACACATAACCCTGTCAACGTTTTCTAAGTGCTATTATTCGAGCTGATTGTATTATAGGAGATGATCAACTAACTGCTCTCACTTAGAATAATTACATTGGCCTCGAGTTAAGGATTATTTATTTAGACTTGGTAAATGAAAAACGCAAGGTTCTTTGCCTCACGTTGTCGGTTAAGCTAAGCAGAAACCGCGCAACCACTCGCAACTACAGGACTCGCTATGAACTATGAGTTCGATATTTTATTCATTGTTGAATTCAATGGCTTTCTTTCTTAGACATATATGTATGTAGTGACATATCCAATACTTTAACTAGTTCACATGTAAAATTCCTGGCGCCAGCGCAGCACAAGTTCCACTCATCATACAACATACCCAGCAATTATACAAAAATGGTCAATAAAACTAGTCCTCTTCACATATCATAGCATATCGCCCTCTGCGTGGTCTTGCATGCCTGGTGGGAACATACTATTAGCCAGGCGTGATGCCGGTTGAGGCGGTGGTTTCTCCCTGCTCCTCTCGTCTCGTGAACGGCTGCTTGGCCCACGTCTCATCCTCGACTGAGGTCTTCGTGTTGCGGGCTTGATCATATTTTCCAAGTAAAAGGCGCTTTCGGTATGCCCTGTGCCAGGCCTCTCATCATCAGCATCAGAGAAGCCCCCCACATACTCATCATCAGAAACAATATCGCCCATCTGTGGTTGATAAGAAGCTGGAGCTGAGGGCGATGTGATGGATCTGGAATGCAGGCCCGGTCTGACTGTAGGAATTACCACACTGAAGGCACCCGGATTCATAGTATTCGAGCTTGCCTCCCTCGATAATCCTGGAGATCGATCAGAGAATCCATTTTGGAAGGAAGTATTGTTTGAGGCTTCATGAAGAATGGGCAGAATCTGCTCATCGTAAAGTTCTGCTCCAGGTTCGAAGGACTCTGGGGTATACTCAGTGATTGTTCTAGAAGATCTACCATCGTCATCCGTTGTAGGACTGGATGGCTCTTCGAAGAAATCGTCAAGGCTGTCCAGTTTGGTTGCAAGATCTCCCGAGTGAACGTCTCCGCGACCTTCATCAGACAGCATCGTTTCGGTTCGTTCTGGTGCGCCAAAGTAGTTGTATGGAAAGTCATCGGCATGAAACTCAACATCGGGGGTAGGCGAAGTTTCGGTCAACATCCCTTCTGAGCCCTGACAAGTATAGAAAGCGGCATGAATATTGGCCCGCGTAGCATCTGTCTTCTTCGCAGGCATAGGAATGGCCCATCCTGATGCCTCGGGTATTCCAAATAAACTCTGCGTACGCTCGTATTCCTTGCGGATCGCCCTCGAGGTTGGCCGTGTCATACTCATCCTCAAGTGGTGCTTGTCCATATGATTTCCAGACATGGTCATGATGTTGTCCAACACCTCAAGCGCCTCCATACAGAACTCTGTCTGTAGGAGCCGAAGAAGTGGGGAGATCAGATCGGATCCATGACCAGCGAGCTCAGGCTTGCGCATGTCCACTTCAGGAATTGCGACACAAAGGATCCTCATGGTCTGGATCTTCACCCACGACAACGAGTTTGTGAGAAGCCCGGTTAGGAAAGTTACCATCTGGAAGTCCATCTGCGGGAGAAAGTATTCTCGTAAAGCTCCCCACAGCTCAACAATGAAGTCTTTGCTGCTGTCCTGTGGATTCCCCATTGCGAAATCTTCCAGGGCCTCAGCGATACCAGCCAAGCCTTGATTATCAGCTTCTTCCTGGAGAAGTCTTGCTGTCTGGATAACGCTTTCGTCTGAAGTGGATCTCTCAAGTTCGTTCAAGAAACGGGGGAAGTTGGCTAGTAACGAGAAGAATAGACGGGACTCGTCGCCGACTAAGCCGTCGCTTGGTAGGTGTACCAACTTATCTATTGTGTCGAGAGTTGGTTGCCAACAAAGCGACGATCGCAGACCTTTGTGAAGTAGAGGCTGGATACCTTCGAATATCCCCTCCCAGCGAGACGGCTGGCCGTCGGCAAGTATTCGTCGCACATTTGGTGAGCTCAAATCCAATTTTGAAAGGAACTTATTGAGCATTTCGACCGCTTCCAAAAACTCCCGCTCGTTGATAGACTCTAAACAAGCACACGTCGTCCAAAACAGCTGTGGGAAGTTAAGAAGATCTTCAGCATCAAGCTTGACAATGATGGTCTTCAAAGTCGTCAAGATTTCCATAGAGAAGGATTGAATTTCCGGGTCTTCGTCAGCAATAGTATTGGACAATCGGGCAAGCATGTCTCCAAGCATTGGCTGGTCCACAGATGTAAGAACGCATCTGAAGATTTGGAATGACCGGCAAGCAAGATGTCGAACTGGGCAGGATGTCGCCCAAGTTAGTGAGAGGCGTCCCCAATGCTCTTTGATTCCAGGAAAGGTCATCTCAAAGGTTTTGATGACCTCTGTTGTAAGGAACTCCATACTTGGTGGCACTTTGCTATCGTGACCGTCAACCTTGCCGTTGCTATCCTCATATCCCCAGACCACAGAGCGATCGTGCCGACGAATCATGTCGATCAGATCTTCGATGGCTGTTTTGTCAACATCTTGAGTCTGGTCATCTATCTGCGATATGACCACCTCGTGTATAAGATGCACGAGCATTTCTCGTGCTTGCTCCTGGACCAACGGAGTGTAATGATCCCAAAGGACGGTGACGACCTGAAGAAGAAGCGGGACGTTTTCGTGGGTAAGGTGAACTGGAGATACCATTAGATCCACAAGTAGTATCAGTGACAGTTGGCCGAGAGAAAACCCAGCCTGCTTGGTTCCAACTGGAAGAGCCTCGGCCAAGTTAGCACAGTAGGGCAGAAGATTAATGTCAGCTGGGGGCTCAACAGCATCTCGCTTCTCGTTTGGTACCATAGCCTTCGGGGTTATTTGCATAAGAAGGAATTCAACAACCTTGATGCCAGGCGTGCTATTGGTTGTTGAGAGGAAAACGACAATTTGCTTAGCATACTCCACGAAATTCTGCTCCCGACGCTCAAGACATAGCTGCATGATGAATTCGAGAACCAGTCGAACGTTTCCTGGGTAAGGCCCAGTTGCAAGAGCCTGCCAAAGAGCCTGAACCTCATTATGCAGTGCGCCGCTGGATTTGATAGTGATCTCGAGCAGGTTTGCAAGCAATACAAATGACTGTGCCGCAGGTCCTCCACTAGGGTCCAACTTTAACTCAATGGACTGAATCCAGGGCAGCATGACTGCTACAACATTTCGCTGAGCTGCAGGCTGAAGATCCTTGAAGTAGAGGGTGAACTCGGAGAAGATATGAAATGCCAGTTCTGTGTGTTGCTTGGCAAGGCGTTTGGAGATTTCGAACTGTGCTAATTTGTATACAGCCTGCGTTTTGTCTGAGATGCTAATGTCAAAGTCCTGGATCTTGGAGTTTCTTTGTTGACGTGCCTCCAAGCTCCGAAGTACAGTCGAAGACTTAGACCGGATCTCGCTTTGATCATTGCCCAATGTGAACAGACACAAACCAAGGAGTTTCCAGAACGGACAAGGATAATCAATGTGATCCTGGAGAACTTGTGTGACCACGGTGAAGTAGCTTTCGAGGACTTTAGGGGCCTCAGCCAAGTAGCAACGTGCGATGCAGTGCTCCATCAAGTAAGGAACCTCCTGGTTGTGAACAATGAGGTTCTGGAGGGCTCTTCTGCCAATGACATTCATCTTATCGCTTCCCGAGTTGAAAATAGAGTCGATCCAAGCAAGCATGCGTCGAACATCAAACTGAAGAACCACGTTACTCTCAGTTGTGACGCTAATCGGTCCGCCACATAAAGCAGCCATTGCACTGAGGGCTGCAGTCCGAAGGTTTCTCTTCTCTATTTCCATCGCAGCAGTAGCAGTGCCTCGCTCGCCCAAGGTCTGTTGGTCAATTAGCGATTGCCGCATGGTGTCCTCTCGAGCACGGATCTGGTTCTGGTTCGGCGAGAATCCGCACCAGTCCTCCATCAGCGAGAACGCCGATTTTCGGGATTCAAAAGTCATCCATCGGGATGGATCTTTGGTTCTGTTAATTCCTTCAAATAGTGCTTCCATCAGTCCACAGTAATGGCGTCGGAGCTTTTGGAATTCCCAATCCATCTGGACTTCTCCGTCCATCAGGAATAGCTTCAGGTCCTTTGTATAGGTGGTGAGAGTAGTTAGAAAAAACTCGCCGTTGTAAACTTCAGGGTCTCTAAGGAAATGTGAGGTCAACTTGAAAACATGGGTAATCTCCGTTCTGAGAAGATCCATCTTCCTGTTTCTCCTAGGATTGCTGTTTGTCCTCTGATGTATCCGAGCCCGTGCTTCATCGTTGCATCGAGAGACTTGGCCTTGAAGTTCCTCAAGAAGAGTCCGATAAATATGAATATTGATGGACCCCATAGCCACAACAACAGCGTCTCGAACAGATGCGGACGAGACGGACAGCATGGGAATGAGGTACTTGAACAGCATCCGAGCCGTCACAATCTTATCTTTGGAGGACGCTTTGGACGCCTTCCGGACGTGCTGAGGATCCTGAGCCGTTGGCAAAGCGCCTGGGTCTGCCAGTGTTGTGCAAGCAAAGATTAGATACAGCTTCCATTGCTCCACCATCACCTCAGGATGGGTTGTCGCAGATCGGGCCCCTAGCCTAGCACTTCCTGGCTCGTTGTTGTAGTACAAGCCCCGTGAAGGTTCAGAGAGGTACACGATTGGCTTGTACATCTGCAAAATACGATTGCAAATGAGATCGCGACAGATAGTGACTGTAAACGGGCATTTCTCATAGGCCATGCGAATGAGCTTAGGGAATATTTTAAACCACAAAGTCGTATCATAAGAGACGTCACTGGCACAAAGCTCAACTAGAGCACCTTGGTTGTTGGCGTTTTGTAGACCCCGTTGCAATCGGCTTCGTTCAGCAACAGATAGCTGCTCATCGTTGAAATCCATGACCTTACTAGACTCGTTTTCAAGGATATCAATCAGTCTTATGGAATCCTTATCCTCGGAAACTTCTTTCCCAAGGGCCTTGTCAAATTCAACAATTAAACGAAGAACTGTCACTGCAAAGTGACGAACTCGTCGTGATTGCGAACAGAGGAAAAATAATCCGTGGGCCTCGGCCTGGTCAACCTCAGCCCAGATACTAGATAAATCAAGTTTGATGGCTCTTTTATCCGAGGCATTAGCTTCAGGTTGGTCTGTTGCAGCATCGCGGGTCTTTTGTCTGATTTCCTCAATCCATATCTGTAGCAGTTCAACGTATAAGCGCAGGGTGTTCTCGATATGACTGTGGCCAAGCATTCCGCCATCAGACATTGTCGAGTATCGATCATCGAAGTTGAAAATGAAACGAGCGAATCCCATAGTGACTTGCTGCGCATGTGATTGTCTGGCAATGGCTTTCAAAGAATTGGCAGATGACTCTGCAATATTATACTGCACGTGGGCTGTTCCAGTACACAGCAAATTGATCAGAGAGTTGAAAGGTATGTCAACAGAAAGACAACGGGGTAACGCCTGAACAGCGACATGTAAGAGTTCATAAAACGCTTGTTTTTGATCCGCGGCACTCTGATGGTCGTCTTTGCGAGAGAAGGTAAAGGTTTCAGTTATAGGGGTTTTTGGCAAAGGGCTATTGAACTTCTCATCCAAGGCCGCTTGTCCACCAAAGGTGTTGTCACAAATAATCGTGATTTTCCCAAGAATTTCACAGAATTTGAGATAGAAATCTCGGACTCCGTCACTCAGGACGTGGGTTAATACCGGGCGAGTGATGTACTCCTCTTTCGAATGCGCGTCTGGTTGTGATAGCGGAGAGTTGCGGGCCGAAGACATGGCAGGGGACACAGGAAATCGATCGGGGGTCGAACTTGAGTTTGGACTTTCAAAGAATTGCGGGAACGGAGGTCGTCCTTGTTCACCCTTCTCCAAATCCGACATGATGTATAGGAAAGCCCTGATGCCAACAACAACCCGGTCAGGGTCCAGTTGCTCAACTTTCAACTCTTTGTTGGAAGTAAACAGTTCGGCATTGATAAGAGGAAACACAACATTCCTAAAGCAGTATTCAGGATACTTGAAGCCAACGATCCGAATGATCTGGATCAGAGGTTCAGTGCACGGAGTATCCGATGCAACTAAACTTCGCTTGGATGATGGCAAAACAAGTTTCATGACCTCGTCGATTTTGCGGAGGCTATTTTGGAAGGTCTCATTAGTTCGATACAGGAATGTCCATAACAAGCGAGAGATAACCTGAAGACAAAGGGGTTTAGTCATTCGATCCTTGACTTTAGTTTGTAAAGGCAATATCAACTGCAGCCATTGTGATCCAAAATTGTCTGGAGAGGATACACAAAGCAAAGTCGCAGTAAGAGGGAATGCAAAGTTCCAATGCCTCGGCTTCATAAACATTTGTGCAAGGCGAGGTCCGACAGCAGCAAGTACTTCCGCCCATTTCGGATGCATGAAATGGCTGTTGCTTGCCTTTGCGGCGATCGGAAGAAGAAGCATTTCTATCACTTGGCAGAAGGCTGTCTTGACTTTTTGGCCGTGGGATTTCTGGAACAGACGGCCAAGTGAGATGAGAAAATCGCAGGATTGCTCCCATGACTCTTCGGGGGAGATCTTGAGCTTTAGGTGCTTCATGCCCCCCAAAACAAGTTCTACCTTTCCCTCTGCATCTCGACCAGAAGAGGAGGTTGGGCTTTTGACCACACGTTCTTGGAGAGAGCTGTCCAAGTCCTCAATGAACCTCCTGGTAACTCCACCAAAGTTAATGCCGCTCATGTGTCCCAGCAATTGAGCAAAAAGGTTCCAATTGGCAAGTTTCAAAGGCGACACCATCAGCTGCTCGGTATCGGCGATTTTGAGTTGCCCGAATATAATACTTTCCAGCTTATCCTCCATTTCGGCGGTGATAGACGGCAAGTTACTCTGACTGATGACTTCGAGGAGAACGCGACAAAGAATGTATATAGATACGGTCGATCGACGTTCAGCTTGTGCTACAAACTCTTGCCTTGCTGCGAGTGTTGGCGGACCATTTGGAAAAACAGAATCAGGACCTCCGTGGCCGGGCATCGCAGTTTGTACTGGTTCTGTATTTCTTCGAACAAGAGGTGCCCCCGCCGCGGCATTCCGAGATTGCTGAAGATGAGTACGAGCTTCGTTGGCAGCATCACTTTTGCTTTTCCTCCAGAGCATCATCGAGTCTATCAAGGCTTTCGGTTTAGGGCTAGCGATATGACCCAGAGCAACAATCGACTGATCGAACGCCGGATCAACACCTGGCCCGCATATTTGTTCAACATTGGGTTCGGGATCAAAGGGAACCGTGACGCATTCTGTCAACTTCTCCTCCGCCTGTGCAATAAACTATTTCAAGTTAGTTGTGGTATGGGATTTACACACTAAAGTTTGTACTGACTGAGGTGAACAAGACATGAAGCGCATATTCGCCAACCGTCTTTTGTTCATCCTTATGACGTGAAGAGTGAGAGTGATGGGGGGTATGATCGCGTCGAGATTTACTATGCATTCGTTCGAGCTTTCGTTGGGTCATGCCAGATGGAGCATCAGGGGCATTAGGACGGTCCATAGGTGCAGCATTTCCGGAGAGAGATGTGGGTGGCCGAGAAGGATAACTGGCGTCGCCATCGATACGGATGGCCACCGATTGCATGTCTGAACGATCAAAGCCGACGCCAGCGGCTGCTATCATCTGCGGGCTGAGGGGACTGGAGCTGGTGCTGGCCAAGCTGCCATTTCTCGAGTGTTGTATGCCGTGGACAATCGAAGTTTGACGATGGTGGCCGTATGCGGCGCTCTTCGGGTCGACAATGCGCTCTACAACGCCGCCAAGAGGGCTCCTCGAATGAAGTCGTGGGGAGGTCAAGGGTGGGTGCGTCTGGGGGATCTTTTCGGCGGACGATTCTCGTGAGTGCGCAAATCGATGGGCGACCGGCGATTCTGAAGCTACAGGGCGTAATGTTCTATCCCACTTCTTCTCATCGTCATGTTCTTCTTCTTCCTCCTCTTCGAGTCTAGGAACAGGCCGGGGAGAGAACCTGAGCGTATCCTGCAGGTGGTCCGGCGGCGGCTGCGACGGCACTATGGGTCACACAAGGGGTTAGTGAACAAAAGATATCTGTGTTGAATGTTTGAAGATGTTGGTGAAACGACAGCGGAGACACCTAGAGCAGGGTCTGCATGTAAGCACCGCCAACTCTGCTTAGATGGCAGTTATAAATACAGAAGACCCCGCCAGGCTGAATTGTCTGGGTTGTCTTGGGAGAAACTGGTGACGAAGGTATTCCCGCGATACAGCCCAGATTTTAGAGGTGGTGCGGGAAGAGAGGGGTTGGTGTTGGTGTTGGTGTCAGGTACTGGACGTATTGGAGTGTGGACACCCCTTCTAGGGATTTGGACTTACCCATCCTCAAGTTCTATGTCGCAGTCCCATGATCTATGTCGATTCTTCAATCTCAATGTCAGTATCGCAACTGAGCAAAAACAAAAGAAGGGGAAAACCAGAAAGGCGAAGGGTATTTACGGGTCTAAAGGGATGCAACAATGCATGTGCAGTACACGAGGGAGTCTTTTGACAACAAAGACAAAGACCCAAGAGACCGACTGACTTTGACGGCTGGACCACGCGCAATGACGCTACCGCCAGCTTGCCCATGTATTGGCCCGGCCCGCTAAATGGCTTGTCCAACAAGCCTTTAAAGAGGCTGTTATGGAGCCAAACGAACCCAGGGAGCTCTAACACATGGCACACATGGCAGTCGATTTGCAGCGTTCTTTTGCCCATGTCCTTGCTATCTGCAAGGGCCATGGCCTATCAACGGAACTAAGATCAACCGACATGGGATGACGGGCCCTTGGGAGACAGCGCGCCACTTCTTGCCTGTCAATTGGCTTCTCGGAGAGGGGGCTTGGGTGATCCTCAGGGCTCAAGGTTCGAGATCTTGACTGAGAGACATCAATTCACGAGAGTGACTTGATGAGGCTTGAGGGATGGATACGGCCCAATGCCAAAGCTGGTGGATTACCAGAACATAAACGAGAGCACGCCTGCAGTTGTTAGCAAGGATCAATGGACCAGATGCTTATCAGCCTGGAACTTGTTTCCTCCGCTGTCCGTTGTACAAGTATGGAATTGCTTAAAAGATAACCCTTGAGTTAGCATAATGGGCCTGGGCATCTCCATGTCGTACAATATCTTGCTATACCTAAGCACCGCACACAACTTCATTATGCGAAGGGATGGTATAAGCGAGGTATCCATGAGTCAGGGACCTATATGCATAATATCTGTGATATCTCCGCTTCATCCTGGCAGCTCGCTTGCAGAACACGAAGGGTCAAAGACTACGGATACATTGTAGCACCACTCAAGTAGCTGAGATTAATTAGAACACATACCATATTATCTAAATTGTGACCAGACGCATATGTTAAGCAATGCGACCTGCTTGGTAGACCTGACCAAACCACAAGCGTTTGTTTATATAGTACCTGCATAGAGATTTCGCAAGTATTCATGTAAGACATTTTTGTGTCATGGCTGTCGATGTCCCGCATTCCAATGGGTGGTTGACTTTGAGCAAACAAATTGGTAATGGGACCCTTAGGCACCTTAGGTACCTAGGTAGCTATGATGTGAAAGAAACAAAGGTAAGTGCTACATAGGAAAACTCATGAAGAAGGCCCATGCTTTCTATTGTTCTAATTCAAATATCCACCTACCTACATAGGTAGTAGCCTGCTGATAACAGCCACACTGGAAGTTGTGTTGAGCGGTTTGTATCTGGACTGCACAAGTTTTCTTCAATTTGAGGGGTCGAGGCATGTGCACTCGGCACTTCAAAGGAACCGCGGATCGAAACATCGGGATAGTTTCCGCAAAAGAATTCAGGGCGGAACCAAAGCCCAATATTGCAAGGTGATTTGAAGATCTTGGGGTAAATTTCTGGCTACATAAATATAAGGAGCAGAACTAACGAAGATAGTCGATCAGAGATGACCACGCGGGACAAAAACGCGGGGATGGAGGCAAGAGGGCGAAGAATGCTATTGCTCGATATGCCGAGGCCAGTTGAGTCGGCCGGGAGTCGATTACGGGAAGTGCAAGATTCCGCACAAATGACGGCTTCATACCTGTTGAGCGTGTTCGTTTTCGGAACCCCGCCGGCGCCGGCCGCAATATCTCCTGATTCGACCGCCGTCACTTACCGTTTGATCTTCCGGGCGCCGGCTGCGAGGTTGCTCCATGGAAAGGGAGTGGAAAACACATATCAAGTTCCGAGTTTCTGTCTTCTTCATTATTCTGTTACCTTCTGGCTTTTGAGGCGTCTCTGCGGTCTGCGTATTCCAGTCGGCTGCCCTCTTTCTTTTCACGGCAAAGAATCACGAACTCAAAAGTGAATGAGACACTTTTACCATCTCCAAAGCGACTCTGGCCTGAACCCCTGCAATCCCGCAATTGAGCCCCAACAACAAGTAGAACCCCGGCTTTAACGGTTCAATCCGAGCCAACAACCGAGCCAGATAAAGACCACTGTGGCATTCCGTAGTTGATCTGAGTAGCACACACCTTTACCCTTTTGAGGAGGTTTCGTTTCACCCTGCTACGGTTAGGCATTTCCATAATAGCTACGAGTTGACAAGAGTTGGGTTTTGGCCGCTGAGTAGATGGGTTTATGTGGCCAGAGTTCATGATTACCCAGTGCTGATCCTTCAAATTGTAAGTGCGGTCCAGCAATCTCACCTCGCACGATAAAGGATCCTCGGGTCATCCATTAATCTCCTACTTTAGCGCGAATTTGTTACTGACAGCGCATCCTTTATTTCTAGACGCTTCACGCCACATCCCACTTTCCTCCTCCCCCGCCTCCTTTCCGGCCGATGACTATTGGGACAAAAACCTCGAAATCTCGTTGAAACTCGGCAGATCCTGATTTTGTCACTGGCATCGTTTTGTTTGCTGGCTCTCTACCTCTTGACCACGAATCCGCCCCAGCGCTTTCGTAGCCATCATGGCTGAACTCGACACTCTGGACATCGTCGTCCTCGGCGTTATCTTCCTCGGAACGGTTGCATACTTTACAAAGGGCAAGCTATGGGGTGTTACCAAGGACCCCTATGCGAATGGCTTCGCTGCCGGCGGCGCTTCTAAGCCGGGTCGCACGAGGAACATCGTTGAGGCAATGGAAGAATCCGGCAAGAACTGTGTTGTCTTCTATGGTTCTCAGACCGGTACTGCTGAAGATTACGCTTCTCGCCTTGCCAAGGAGGGTAAGAGTCGATTTGGACTAAACACCATGATTGCCGATCTGGAGGACTACGATTTCGACAACCTGGATACCGTCCCAAGTGACAACATCGTCATGTTCGTTCTCGCAACTTATGGTGAAGGCGAGCCTACCGATAACGCGGTCGACTTCTATGAATTCATTACCGGCGAGGATGCCAGCTTCAATGAAGGCAATGATCCTGCGCTGGGCAACCTCAACTACGTTGCTTTCGGTCTCGGAAACAACACGTACGAGCACTACAACTCTATGGTCCGCAATGTTAACAAGGCTCTCGAGAAACTTGGCGCTCACCGCATCGGTGAAGCTGGTGAGGGTGATGATGGTGCTGGTACCATGGAAGAGGATTTCTTGGCTTGGAAGGATCCCATGTGGGAAGCCCTCGCTAAGAAAATGGGACTGGAAGAGCGTGAAGCCGTCTACGAGCCTATCTTTGCCATTAGCGAACGCGACGACCTGACTCCTGAAGCCAACGAAGTGTATCTCGGTGAGCCCAACAAGCTGCACCTCGAAGGCACCGCCAAGGGACCATTCAACTCTCACAACCCCTACATTGCCCCTATCGCTGAATCTTACGAGTTGTTCTCCGCCAAGGACAGAAACTGCCTCCACATGGAAGTTGACATCAGTGGTTCTAACCTCAAGTACGAGACTGGAGACCATATTGCTATCTGGCCTACCAACCCTGGTGAGGAGGTTAACAAATTCCTGGATATTCTTGACCTCTCCGGCAAGCAGCACAGCGTTGTCACTGTCAAGGCTCTCGAGCCTACCGCCAAGGTTCCTTTCCCCAACCCTACTACCTACGATGCCATTCTGCGATACCACCTCGAGATCTGCGCTCCTGTTTCACGTCAATTCGTCTCTACTCTCGCCGCATTCGCTCCCAACGATGATATCAAGGCCGAGATGAACCGCCTTGGCAGCGATAAGGATTATTTCCACGAGAAGACAGGCCCGCATTACTACAACATTGCCCGTTTCCTCGCCAGCGTCAGCAAGGGAGAGAAGTGGGCCAAAATCCCCTTCTCTGCCTTCATTGAGGGTCTTACCAAGCTCCAGCCCCGTTACTACTCTATTTCGTCATCGTCTCTGGTTCAGCCCAAGAAGATCTCCATCACTGCCGTCGTTGAGTCCCAGCAGATTCCTGGCCGAGATGATCCTTTCCGTGGTGTTGCTACAAACTATCTTTTTGCCCTAAAGCAAAAGCAGAACGGCGACCCCAACCCTGCACCTTTCGGTCAGAGCTACGAGCTTACAGGCCCCCGCAACAAGTATGATGGCATCCACGTTCCTGTCCATGTTCGTCACTCCAACTTCAAGCTCCCCTCGGACCCCGGTAAGCCTATCATCATGATTGGTCCTGGTACTGGTGTCGCTCCCTTCCGCGGATTCGTTCAGGAGCGTGCTAAGCAAGCCCGTGATGGTGTTGAGGTTGGAAAGACACTCTTGTTCTTTGGTTGCCGAAAGTCAACAGAGGATTTCATGTACCAAAAGGAGTGGCAGGTAAGACAATATAGAGTTCAAACGTTCGGGGTTTATGCTGATTGTTTCTCAGGAATACAAGGAGGCTCTTGGCGATAAGTTTGAGATGATCACCGCCTTTTCTCGAGAAGGCTCCAAGAAGGTTTATGTCCAGCATCGACTTAAGGAGCGATCTAAAGAGGTCAGCGACTTGCTCTCCCAGAAGGCTTATTTCTATGTCTGCGGTGATGCAGCCCACATGGCCCGTGAGGTTAATACCGTCTTGGCACAAATCATTGCCGAGGGGCGTGGGGTGTCTGAGGCCAAGGGTGAGGAGATCGTGAAGAACATGAGGTCAGCGAACCAATACCAGGTATGTAGTGACTTTATTCCTCCCTTCTCACTGTGACGAAACCGCATATGCTAACTCAGAATTACAGGAGGATGTTTGGTCATAGAAAATGGGGCGAACGGCATACTAAATTTAAAGTCAAGTCATCGGCGGCGATGACTCTTCAGGTTTCATGGTTGGTGTTCTGCTCTACTGCGACTATGTTCGTGGTGGCGATATTTGACGAGATACGAAGTAGACTCGAGGGTTTTCTTGGTAGCAAATTAGAGGGATGGTGTTAGGATGGCATGGTACATTGCGGTGTATGGTTTGCGTCATCTACATTGTTGTCATCGTTTGTAATCTGCTCGAGAGAGCGTTGGTTATCTGCGTCGTAACAGCCTTCTTGCCACTTAGACACGGACTTGCCGACAGAAGCAAGTTTGTAAATCATCACCTCATGCTACCTTCGTAAGACGAACCAAGTATAACAAGTCATGTTTGAAATCTGGGGCCAGACTGGAAATTTTGGGCAGTGCTGCTGTTGAATACCTATACGATGATGAATGAAATGAAGGCAAACGTTCCAGTTCGCCGTTTGAATGTGCAGTCATGGATAGGCCAACCCTTGCTAGTATATGACGGCGTGTTAATAGAGTGAGGTTATGTGCAAACCGTCCAGACATGAAGTAAGTCTACCCTACAGGTATGGATTTGGTCGCTGAAACCACTCACTAATGGGCTTGGGACTTTTTCTCCCTTGCATATTGCAATCGTAAAATTTTATCTCTTTCCGTCAATATGCATGAACGCTAGTCACTATGCAGTCGATTCTCGTCCGACATAAAATCCAACAACCCGGTACTTGGAAACTAGTACTTGCTATGGCGTTGGACTTTGGGGGACGTCATGAAACAATGTCACAAGGGCCAAACCCGAGCATTTGAGTAATTGGAGGAGGTGTTTTTACCAGATGACCTATACCCTGGATACGATGTGACCTTATAGCGGCCGACGATTCACAACGAAATACACGTTACTTACCTGGGCCAAAACCCTAGATATCAGCCGGAAGATGCAACTTCTACCGCGAGGTCGCTTTGTCTGGAAGGCCTCAAAATCGGACAGCCACACAAATGGGGATGAATGGCTCGAGCAGGAAGCGGAGAGAATTCAAGCAGATATTGACTCTGCTGGCCACAAGATTTTCATAAAGCATTGCAGGGGTGCTGATAATTGTACTCATATACGGAGTACTTGAACGAACTTCATCCCGACCACGACAATATATGACGAAGTTGCAGCCAGGACTTCACTCAAGAAAACCGCAGCCGATGATTGACAATAGAAAAGACCAGTTATCAAATTGCTTTCAAATCCCCATGAATATAAGTTCATTGATTTATTTTGCAAACATATATCTTTAGAAGTCCGCTCTTTGGCTCGCTGATTTGCAAAATTTCTGAGGAATTTTATCAGTCTTCGTTTGTCTAGGGGCTGCAGAATCTGGATACGTAGGATGGCAACGTAAAGAAAGAAAAAAGGTCGATATGTTTACTTTATGGCCAGTAGCCGTCCTGGGTATTGTTGGCCCGGTTTACCGAAAAGGGAGTCATCAAACGCATGGGCAAGACTGGCCGAGTGGCCGATGCAGGTGGAAACTGGACGAATACAAGAGAGCACTTGAAAAGCAATATATGGTCTCACAGGCCAAACATACTAGACAAATCAAGAGCTAGAAGCTGACACTGAAATACGACCAAGGGTTAGAAACCATTATGAACATGCACTTTGCAGTGACATGCATACTTAGTGTTCATGGAATGGGATGGCGAACATGCACGCCTGGTCTGACAGAATCCTGCATCTTCTTCTGAATCAGAGCGCGAGACATTGGGTAAATGACCACCAAAGAGGCCGGTATGTTCACTCCAACGAGCGGCCAGGAAATAGTTGGTTTGGATTACGTGGGAGATCTGTTTGTCGCTATGAACCATGGCGCAAAATACCTGCCTAGAAGTGCACGGAACACACTCTTATAAAGAGACATCTTATACACTCCTCAGTACCAGTGCCTGCATACTTCCGCTGGGCCAAGCCATCTCTCAGCATATACAAGAAAGGGCTTCAGATCCAGAAGCTACCTATATTAGTAGATATCAAGTCTCATTGCTTCTACGTCTTCATGGATGGCTTTAATTTCGGTCTTTTCGGATCCTTAGCTTCATGGACTTCAATATTACGTTTTATTAATCACCAAACTGATGCTTTCGATGCTGATATCTTGAAAGCCTCGGTCCTCGCACGGATATTATCACTGCCCAGGCTCGTATTTGACTAGAACAATAGACAGACAATGTGACTATCATTGCAGATAGTCTCAACCATACATTGTTACTACATAATTGTTCTAATGTTACCCATTATTAGGTAATTACCCCTTTCATTGCCTAGTCATGAGGTACCTAATATTGACAAGCTCGTTCGACAAACTTGGGAGGTACTTCCTTCCAATATCATTGTCTGGAAGTGGCAGGCAGGACCTCGCTTCGCAGCTCTTGCCAGCTACAACGAATAATTCACCTTCCCAAGATTGACACTGTCAGAAATCCTGAGGCTGTCAGAGGGTCCGCACTGAATTTCTCTTCTTCCTCGTCCTCTTCTTATTCCTCCCCATTGTTCAAGATTCATCCAAACATCTTTCATCCGACCTTCTCACTCAACATCAACAGTGTTTTGACAGCATTCTTTTGCGCGGACATAGGTCATACTGATAGCATCATTCTTGCCTCTTTCTCAACTGCAGAAGGTCCTTCCTCTTCTATCAGTATACCTCTTTCCGACATCATCATTTTTGTGCACTATTAGGTAGGTGCTTGCTTCATCCTTTCTCTTCCTCTATTTCCCCCTATATCTTCCCTCCTCTCCTCTCGTCCTCTCCTTGTCTTCTTCATCTTCTTTTCACAGACCTCATTCAACGCTCCTCATACCTCCAATCTCTTCTGTACTCCATCTTGCACGCTATCGTGGCTAATTTACTTACTCTCGCTTCATCTCAGTCTTGGTACCCCAGAGTTCGTCATCATCGGCTTCTTTCAGCCTGCTTTGTCCATCAACTGCTTGATCATCATTCAAGCCCTCGAGGTATGTTTGCTGCAGATCTTTGCCCTAGTTACTCTATTTTCACTCATCCACACCTTTCTCTCGTCGATGCAATACCCTTGAAGGCTATCAGAATATCGCTCGTCCCATATACTCAGTGTTGCATGTTCTGTTCGAATCCTTGGGAGCTTCTATTCTACCAAGTTACCATAACCTCTTGTCGTCACCCACACATGCATTTCTCAACTGACAGCTTGGATACAGCCAGATTTTCACACATCCACCGATTATTCACATCTTGCACTGCTTTTTGCAGCCGATCTGTTGCTTGTGAGGTGAGGTGTTTGCAGTTACCCCTCTGGATGTTCGATCTGGCGCAGCAATATTGCTTTTCATCTTTAAGCCCAACCAACTCCGGGCCCTCATCATTATCAAATGAAAAATCGTCTGACATTTGCACAGATATCTCAGTCATACATCCTCATTCAATGGCGACCATGGAACCGGCCACTGGTGCGGCACCTTTCCTCTCCAACCAGCCTGATAGGCGACCTCAGCACCTCGCCATCCCTGGCTCTACCGATCACAATGCTTTGTTGGGCCACTTTCAGGGGTTGAGCCTTACAGGCATGACTTTGCCTGCTCCCCAGGGCGCGCCTATTCCCATGCCGCCACCCTACATGGTTTCTCCTGATGGACTCATTCTTGCCTCCATGCCAGGTTCCCAGTCGGTTGCCCTTAACCACCCAAATGAATCGGCCTATCCTGGTTACCAGATGAATGGAGCCTATGCCAACCCATATGCTCTATCCGGCCCTCTCGTCCCCTTCACCCCTGCTCGCGCCAATGCTGGACTTCCTCGTGGTGATCGAACTCAGTCCGAAGTTCCTGGTTTGGAGAACCGCCGCGGCTCCTACTCTACCACAGAGTCCGCACCTGCAACCCCCTTTTACGGGAGCTGGCCAAATCGCGAGCATGGTCCCCGAGTTCACAGCGATCGATCAGCGTACACAACTCCTTCTCCCCACCAGCTCCTCGGCTCTCACCACGTCGAAGCTACGACTAAGACAAAGCCTTCTCCAGTGTCTGATCACGTCCTGGATGAGATCTTGGCAAAGGAACCTGCCATTCCTACGGCAGTTCCTGCAGTGTTCACGCCTGCAGGTCAGATGAAGAGCCTTGAACAAAGCCTCGAAAATCGAATCCCCGGCAACCGCAATGTCTATATCCGTGGCCTTTACCCGACCACCGATGATCATACCCTCTATCAATTCACTTCCCGTTTCGGTGAGGTCGAGACTTCCAAAGCTATCATTGACACTGCCACCGGTGCGTGCAAAGGGTACGTTTCGTTACGCAAACCTTTGAACAAAGAATGACTAACAAAGACAAGATTCGGCTTCGCAAAGTTCTTTGACGTTGCTCACTCTGAGATGTGTATTCGCGGATTCCATCGTCTTGGATACGAAGTCGGCTTTGCTAGGGCATGTTCCCCCAACCCATGGATGAGTGTTAAGAAGGGTAAACTGACACTTTGTTTCAGGAGTCTTTCAACTCTCGTCTCAAGGCTGAGGGCGACGACGACTCTACCAACCTGTACATCTCGAATCTTCCTAAGTCTCTGACAGAAGTGGTATGTTTTGAAAACCATGGCTAGATATGTTCTACAGCCTCTAACTGCTGCTAGGAGCTTGGCGCCATTTTCAGGGATTATACGATCTTGTCCAGCAAGATCCTTCGTGATAGCATGGGGAACAGCCGCGGTGTTGGTTTCGCCCGGTAGGTGCTCAGGGCCAAGGATGAGTGTATGTGGCTAACAGAAGCACAGCTTTGAGAACCGAGACATTTGCGATGATGTTATCGAGAGGTTCCATGGTTCGAGTGTTGGCGATGAAGGACTTCTCATGAACATCCGCTACGCTGATACGCCAGCTCAGAAGGAATTGAAGCGAGTCACCGCTGAGCGTCGTCAGTTCCGAACGAACGAATACAACATCGGAGCCTATGGCACTCCCCTCGTCGGCTATGGTGGCTCCATGTACCCTCACCACGCCCAGAACCGACGAGCAGCCATTCCTATCACCCGGCCGTAAGTTTTAATGCCCAATGTTTTCTCACATAGGCTGACACTTTCCTAGTCCCATGCCCCCGGCTCCCTCTGTATCCGATACCAACAATGAGACTCGACGCCTGGCTTCTCAGCGTCAATCCATTGGGTATGAGACAGGGCTGCCCCGGGGTACTGTGACTTTTTTCTAACCCTTGGTATAGGACGGCTGCTATCAGGAGCACCGATGAAGTGATTGCCACACCCGCCTCATCTGAGTGCGGCGAGAACACCACCGTTCACGTGGATGCAGTGGTGGCTGGCTCATCCTTTGATGCGTCCCCTTCGATCAAGAAGGAGATCAAGAAGGACGCAAAGAGGGAGATCAAGAAGGAGATCTAAGATCTCAGACCGCCAGCAGTTGAAATGGATTTCTATCTGGCTGGTGACGCTGGAACCCGCGCTTTCATTTATCATTCGTCTCTCGTTGTTTCCCGTTTTGGAGTGTTTGGCTCAAGCATCAACAGTGTAGCCATCGCGGAACATCTTATGGTCTGAGGTAGCTGTTACACTCGAGGAATTCATGCCATGATATGATGTCATGAGCTTTGTAGTTTAGATTTGGGGGCTTCGTGCCATAAAAATCAGAGGAGGGCGTTTAGAGAGAATTTTCTTAATGTCATAGAATTCCTTCAGTTATTTTGAGTCGCAGATTTGTTGTGAGAGAAGATATGCTTGGCTGGCCTTGTTAAGCCTTCCAAGATATGGGTATCATTGTCTTTCATTTAGACTGTCAGTTTTGACATGCTCTCCTCTACCATATCCTCCTTAGAAGCCATAGCATCGTCGCCAAGTAGACCGCCTGATACCTGGCCGTCATGAGGGTGTTCTGTGTTGTCTGCATCACTGTTCTCACTCTCTTCGTCACTGTCGTCACCGTCATCTTCATCGTCTTCATCTCCGGTATGTTGAGCTGTTTGATCGCCCTTTTCCTTGATAGCAGCCTCAAGATCTTTCAACATCCTCTTTGTAAAGCCAGAAGCCTCCACCGCAGCGTCGAGTCGTTTCACGCCATCCTTACCCACTGTCTTTTTCGCATGCTTGAAAAAGGGGCCGGGTTCTGTTGGAACAAAGTGAAATCTTCGTTCAAAGAAGCGCTTGATGCAGTTCACGTCTCGATCGAAGTACATCTCGGCATTTTGATGTTCCATGGAAATCATTTGGGGGAAGTCGATGATGACAGGCTCGAGTGTCAGGGTCTCCTCCCCATGCTCAGATTTGGTAATGTTCTCCTTGATCAAGATATTGAATTCATTGAAATCACCATGAATCAGTCCTTGTTTGGCGAGTCGGAGGATCAAAGCAATGAGTTCAGCATACAAAGATGCCGGATCAGGAACCTCCGCTATCTGTCGGAGAGGAAAAGCGTCTATTAACGACATGACAATTGTGTGTCGTGATTGTGCGATGGGCTCGGGGACGGGGAAGCCTTCTTCACGTAGAGCCTTCATGAAAGCAAACTCTTTCATAGCAGCGAGCCGTGAAAGATACATCCATGATCCAGATTGTCGATTCTTAAGGTAGTCTCGATTCGATTTGACGGTTCGGAAAGAAATTCGGCCCAGTCGATGGATCTTGAGGACTCGTTGGGTGCCGCTATGATCTGCCACAACCATGATATCACTCTCTTTACCCACACCAATTCTGTCTCCTACACTGTAGACATCCTTTTTCTTGGCATAGGTGTGAAGTGCAAGGTAATCGAGTCCACCATATGTGAGTCGATATCCATCATATTTTGCCTCCTTCACGCGCGCAATGAGACCGACTTTCGCAAGGGCTGAGATACTCCTATGAACGCTTCCGGCACCGCCGCGAAGGCGTGAAATCTTTTCGATCAATGAAGTTGGGACAAGTTCGTGGTTCTTGCTTCCCATTTCGACCTATAATTGGTTTGAGTCTTGTGTCTAACCGTGATGGCCAGGGCGTATGCATACTGCTGTCAAAACTCGCCAATCCTCAGAGGCGAGGTGGCGCATTGCGCGTGTATCTAACTTCATGATGGGGCGCTTTTCCAGAGAGTTCCAGGAGAAATGCTTGAACCTCTATCTCAAGGATTCGTTGAAAACTGATGTTTTTTGTTTTAGTTGGAGGGGTCGATGTTGTATGATGGTGGGGTTAATTTTTCTTGAAGAGCTTATCGCTCGTTATCAAGAGTCTGTGTTATTGGCAATGTGGGTCCTATCGTGCTAGCTTGCACGTGATGAGGCTGGGGATAGCCAGGCGGCAGCGCTTCGCGTAACCCAGCAGAGCTACCGCTACCTACAGCAAAGCACCTTGAGCTTAGCCAAGCAGCCTCCATCACTTTCCATCCACAGCAACCCACGACCAAAATAGCACAACACTCACAACTGACACACCGTGATCACTGAGGACACAGCTCAGGCTCGTATAGCAGTTTACTTTTCTGTCTTTTTCTTTTGTTGCCAGTCTGTTTAGTGGAGTCTACCAGGCGCCTAGGCCTACGACATCAACATGGCTCAAGACAACGAGGTGCCCAAGGCGGCCGACAAGGGCAAGGGCAAGGCCGTCGACGATGCGAAGAAGGACAAGCAGCAGACAAATGGAAAGAAAGAGGACGAGAAGATTGAGAGTACGAAGCCCTGCCGTTTGCATGAAATGATGTACTGACTAGGGACCCAGCTGCTGAGGAGGAGCTCAACGAGGAGGACCAACAACTGAAGAATGAGCTTGAATTGCTTGTCGAGCGCTTGACCGTAAGTTTGTACGCATGAAAATATTTGGTGTAATGGTCTAAACAAGATACAGGAGCCAAACACGGAACTTTACAAGCCCGCCCTTGAAGCTATGAAGAACCTGATAAAGACGTCGACGTCATCCATGACAGCAGTTCCAAAGCCCCTCAAATTCCTACGACCGCATTACGAGTCTTTGACGAAACTTTTCGAGCAGTGGCCAGAGGGCGAAGACAGGACCTCGCTGGCGGATGTTCTCTCCGTCATCGGTATGACGTTTTCAGATGAAGACCGACAAGACACACTGTTCTACAGACTTCAAGCGCCTTCATCTGACATTAGCTCGTGGGGCCACGAGTATACCAGGCATCTCGCGCTTGAGATTGGAGAAGTGTATGGAAAGCGAATCGCAAATGACGAGTCCACTAAGGACCTGATTGACTTGGCACTTGTTTTGATCCCCCTCTTCGTCAAGAGCAATGCCGAGGCCGATGCTGTGGACCTTATGAGCGAACTCGAAATCATTGAGGAGATGCCCAAGTTCGTGGACGAAAACACATACGCTCGTGTATGCTTGTACATGTCTTCGATGGTGAACCTTCTCACCTACCCCGACAATGAGACTTTTCTCAAGACCGCACACGACATCTACATGGAATACAAGCAGTTCGCACAGGCTATGGTCCTTGCAATTCGACTCCACGATTACGAACTCATTAAGTCCGATTTCGACAAGGCTGAAGACCCTGCCCTTCAGAAGCAGCTCGCGTTTCTGATTGCGCGGCAAAGAATAGTCATCGATGCTGATGACCAGTCAGAAGAGAACACTGCCCTTGTGGAGTCCGTTGGCAACTTGAAGCTGTCGGAACATTTCAAGTCGCTGGGCAAGGAGCTCAACATCCTGGAGCCAAAGACCACCGAGGATATCTACAAGAGCCACCTGGAGAGCAGTCGAGTCGCAGGAATGACCAATCTGGACTCTGCTCGGCATAACCTTGCAGCGGCATTCGTCAATGCTTTTGTGAATGCTGGTTTCGGCAACGATAAAATGATGCTTGTCGACGGCGAGAAGGAGACATGGGTCTGGAAGACCAAAGCCGATGGCATGATGTCCACCGTTGCCTCCATGGGCACTCTTTTAATGTGGGATATCGAGAATGGACTTGACAAGATCGATAAGTATACGTACTCTTCAGAGGCAGAGATTTCGGCTGGCGCAATGCTTGCTATTGGAATTATGAATTCGGGCGTAGTAATGGATTCGGATCCAGCCATTGCCCTGTTGGCTGATGGGGACAAGCTTTACCATCCCAACCCCCTCGTCAGAACTGCCTGTATCATGGGTCTTGGGCTTGCTTATGCCGGATCCAACAAGGAGGACGTTCTCGAGCACTTGCTACCCATGATCTCTGATGCTAGTGTTGATATGCAGATTTCGGCAATGGCTGCTTTATCCTGCGGTCTTATCTTCACTGGCTCTTCTCACCCGGAAATCAGCGAGGCCATTATTACTACTCTAATGGACGACGATCGCAAAAACCAATTGACTGACAAGTGGACACGATTCTTGGCCCTTGGCCTAGGTCTTCTCTTCTTTGGCCGCCAAGAGGAGGTTGATGTTATCCTCGAAACCCTGAAGGCCATTGATCATCCTATGGCCAAGTCGACCGCTGTCATGGCTGAGATTTGCGCATGGGCCGGTACTGGTGCTGTCCTTAAGATCCAGGAGCTTCTCCATATATGCAATGAGCATCAAGAGGAGTCTGAAGAGAAGAGGGGCGATGAACTTCTACAGGCATACGCGGTCATTGGTATTGCGCTTGTGGCCATGGGTGAAGATATTGGACAAGAAATGGTCCTGCGTCAGTTTGGTCATCTCATGCACTACGGCGAGGCCAATATTCGAAAAGCTGTGCCCCTTGCCATGGGTCTCATTAGCCCCAGCAATCCTCAAATGAAGGTGTATGATACCCTCTCAAGATACAGTCACGACAATGATCCTGAGGTTGCTATAAACGCCATCTTTGCCATGGGTCTCTTGGGTGCAGGCACAAACAACGCCCGATTAGCTCAGCTGCTTCGACAACTCGCCAGTTATTACCACCGTGATCAGGATGCTCTTTTTATGGTGCGAATCGCCCAGGGTCTCCTCCACATGGGTAAGGGTACTCTGTCAATCAGTCCGTTCCACACAGATCGTCAAGTTCTGTCCCGCGTAGCGGCCGCTGGTCTGCTTGCTACTCTCGTTGCTATGATTGAGCCCAAGGAGTTTATCACCGGCCAGTCACATTACCTCCTCTACTTCCTTGTCACGGCTATGCACCCCCGCTTCCTTGTTACCTTGGACGAAGACCTCAAGCCTCTGAAGGTCAATGTCCGCGTGGGTCAAGCCGTCGATGTCGTTGGCCAAGCTGGACGTCCCAAGACGATCACTGGCTGGCAAACTCAGAGCACACCTGTGGTGCTCGGATACGGTGAGCGAGCAGAGCTGGAAGATGAGGAGTACATCAGCCTCAACAGCACTTTAGAAGGCTTGGTAATTTTGCGGAAGGTAAGTTGCACAACGTTTAAAATACTATCCTCGCGTGCTGACTCAAACTCGTAGAACCCTGATTGGGAAGCTGAGAAATAGACGATTTGAACTTGTTATTAGCATGGTTCTGGTTTCTAAAACCAAGCAAGTTACAACGCCAGACTTAATTACACTGTATTCTATGATAATCTGCCGTAAGCGCAGTAAAGAAGCGGGTAGGAATAGGCATTATGATAGACGGAGAAACCAAGTTTCGAGTTTTATCTTGGTCCAAAAGCAACGTGCTATTGTTAGTCAGTCATATACCATAGGAAGACCTTGCTATATATAGTAAGGGGTTCCTCGAGCTTTTGGCTTGGTCTAACAGCTATGTCAATTGATGCTGAACCGAAACTGCCCATCCTGTCAAAGCTGATGCTACCCTTTGAATCAATGTAAATAAACAATGCCTTTGTAATAATGCCAATTGTGTCTGTCCATACCGTCTGTCTATTATTGTGACCCTCATAGTGAGGATAAGAATCTATATGCAGTATTTTCCGGGGAAAAAATAACAAATCCCACCTTTTCAACGTTGTGGACTTTTTACCATGTTTTGGGCCCGAAGCGTTCACCTTCTGGGAGGGTATTGTATGAGCATGCTTGCCAGTCACAACCCTGCTTGTACACTTCAGTGCCCCACCACTTGAGGTTCTTTGCAAACCCAGGGTAGATGAAGCCGAAAAAGACAACTACTATACCAAAGGCAAGCCCAGAATCGAGGGCAGCGCTCAAGGTCATGGTGTACTTGCTCCACCAGGCATTGTGGCGGTTTTTGATAAGATAGTTGAAGACGTAGCATACAAGTACCCAGACGGAGAAGTTGAGGCCTGTTGCAGGAGGTATCCAGGACATGGCGCCGAAGATAACAGGAAGGTTGACCTTGCGGAGAATACTGGAGCGGTTACGTCGACAGTAAAGCCACAAGGGAATGGGGAGGAGAGCGCCAAGGGGAAAGAACCAGACCAGGGAACGATATATGGCCTTCGGACCAAAGAATTCGTTAGGTCCAACGACCCCCCACAGAATAGAGCCATTGAAGTGGACTCTTGCTATGGGACAGGTGAATCCATTGAGAGCTTCTGAAGTGCAAATGCCTTTGATGTTTGCGAACATCCAGTTGAGCACACCAATCTGAGTCAGCGACGAGACAAGGGTCGCGATGATCTGAACAAGAAAGAGGATACGAGGAGGAATCTTCATGTAGTGGCCGAGTTTAAGGTCGGAAGCGAATTTGATACCTTGCGCTGATGAGATGTAGCCGTATGTAACGAAAACCATGTTTGCGATGGGGCGACCTGGGAACACAACACCGCAGATGAGTTGACAGATGAGATAGATGCTGCTATGTTGGTTTGTGACAGCCATAATGATGCCGTTGGGGATGAAAAACAGAGCTCCAAGGCCAAGCGCGAGAAGAAGGCCATACCAGGGCAAATGGACGGGATAGCTAGACCAGTTAGCAAGAGAAGGCGTCTGAATAAGCTTGGGCGCAGACTTACTATTCGACAACAAAGATGCCGATGGCAGTCATGGAGAGAAACGTGATTAGATACCAACTCAGAGGGGCATCCTTGTATCTCTTCATGAGTTTGCTGTGAATATCTTCGCGGCTAATAATTCCATCTACATGAGAAGTGGATGTTGACATGCGCCTCTGGTCCTCGTCGAACGATTGTCGTGATAAGGGCCCAGGAGAATCAGCTACCGGTTCATACTTGGGCTGCCTATCCTCGCGAGCCTCCTCAAGTGCTCGTTTCCAAGACCTCCATATATCCTGACCGTGCCAACAGGCAGTATGCGTCAGAAGAGCAGCCAGACCTGCGAATTGAACACCATAGCTCAACACGTATGTGATTGGCAGGAACACTCTGCTGTAGCTCTGATAGGCCTCTCGGTCAAAGAGAAAATCAGGCGTGAGAATTTTGCTGACATCGTAGACCTTGCCCATGTTGTCGAAAACAGCAGCTGAAAGAATCGGCATGTACGATGAGAAGAGGACGTTGGTGTAGTAGAGAATGGGTGCGATAATCCACATCACCACAGCTAAACCTCCGATAACATTCATAGCAGCCCAGAACGGAACAAGTAACGGTGAGCCAACGTAGGTCACTTGCGCCCAGTCAAAGGTCAGGGGGAAGAGCCCGAGACCGGAGGAGACACCGAACAGGTTTGCGATAACCACATTTTTGGGCGCAAACCAGGTAATGACGTTGAAATAGCTGAGTGCTGGCATAAGCAGTCCAGGGAGAAAATAGAAGAGGAAGGATATGGTCCAGACGATGTAGAAGAATTTCCACCTGCTAATGGTCCAGCCTCCGGCAGGTTTGTTCTCCTGTTTGTGAAGCGTCGAGAACATAGCTGCCGACATAAGAGTCCCCGGCCATATCATTCCACTGGGTCGAACAAGGAAGCGGCGTGTTATGCCTGCAAAGCCATAACCGAGAATCTGGGTGGATATAGTGAGAAGAAGCTGGTACACGATAGGAGCTTCCTGGTTGTAGAACTGAGTCTGCTCAACAATAACATCTGTCGCAAAGGCGAAGCCAAACGCAACATTGCTGCTGACGTAGACGCAAGTATGTTCTTTTTCATTCCAACGACCTTGCGCTAACCATCTCCTCCAACGCGTGCGTCTCTTGATCTTATGCGACCCATGCGCATCGTCACTGACAGAAGTCGTCCGTACACCATCGATAAACTCCTCCTCGGGGTCGTAAGGTCGCTTTAGCACAAAATCCCACAAATGTCCGAGAGGGTGGACAAGCAATAAGGCAATAACTGGAGTAATGGCAACACTAGGGTATCTTAAGGAGAAGAACAGATTGGTCGAAGAGCCTAGAACGGCGAAAATGACAGAGAGACACCACATGCGTGGCGTGTTTATGGAGAGAGTGGTATTGTCTGTAGGCGGAACAGAGGCGCGAACAGCCTCGTGAGGTGAGTTTTCTTGATGTTCGGAATTTGATGCGGCCGAAGAAGCGTCATCCAGCAGTGCACCATCTTCAGACAAGTCGTCCTTCATGCTGCCCTCGAGAACACCAGTATGTGTAGGTTCGGTGATGCCCAAGCGGCCTTCGAGGCCCGAGACTAGGACTGCGCCATCGATCTCTTCGGATAACCTAGAGGATGATTTCTTGCCAAGTATGGAGCGGTGCGAGGTCTCGCTGCGCATTGTATCCGGAACGTGACGAAGCTGGTGGGAATCGGGATCCCAGCGATCACTACCAGCGGGTGAATTATTGCGACTGGGTGTTAGTGAGACCGAACCGTAGGGAGCAGCATCGGAGCGAGTGGCGGCGGAGCGCAAGAAGGGCGTCTTCTTGGAAGCCATACCTATAGTGTCGTCTATGGGTTGAGGAGTGGCATCTAGACTATCGTCGGAATCGATATGATCAAGAGGCTGCGCCGCATCTTGATTGCCAACGAGAACAGGCGGAACAGCAGCTGAGGTTGGAGCCGAAGCGTGAGTAGAAGTAGATGCAGATGCAGGTGTAAATGCAAATGCAAATGCAGCTGGGGTAGCAGCGGTACTTAATGATGGAGGAGGTATATGAGAGGCCGGAGCCTGATACGGCAAGACATGACCCTTGGCTTGGACTGGGTGTGAGGGTGAGACAGTCACGGTGGACCTGGCAGAGGATGAGGATGCAGACGTGGATGTGGATGTTAGGGGCTGAAGGGCGACGTCCTGGCGGAGTGGAGGGGAATCACCAGCAACCCTGTCTCCAACCCTCTCTGCCAGGGACGAAGACGCTGAAGATTGGCGGCTTAGGCTTCGTTTGCTGGAAGAGATGGAGGCCGAGGATGAGTTGGTGGTGTGTTTACCCATGGCGGGGGCGTGTGTCGTGTATCAATATCTGGCTGGCTACCTACGTTAGCTATGGATATGGATATGGATGATATCCACGCTATCGTTGACCAACAAGCCAAGCCAGCGTGAACGAAATAGGTCGCGGCTTAGGAGGGGCGTGATCGAACGGGCTCCAGCTCTCATCGATCTGGCGTGTGGCATTGCCTTGTAATGGTATAGAGCAGCATCAAAAGGGCCCTGATACCTACCATAAGAGAATGTGGTTAGAGGGGCCGTCCGCTAGCAAAGTGCCTCAAAAGGATCCAATTGACAGCAGGTGGATGACATTAATGACAACAAAGCATATACAAAGGCAGTGATAGGTAGAAAGACATAAAAAAGCAAGGCTACGGCGGCGCTACGGGAATGCCCATCAAGCAAGTAAGAGCTTTTGGAGAAGACAGCCCTGTCTTACGCGTGGGAAGTTCAAGGGTTTTGAGTGGGTGGTGCAGGGTGAAGCGGATGACTACAACAGTACATACTGAGTTAGGGGAGACGGTGACGGTGACGGGATGACGGCAATCCACCTACTGAGAGGCAGGACAATACCTTTGAGCATTGTGCAATGAGCATTTGGCATGAGTTAATAGTGGGCAGATCGGGCAATGGCTTTTGGTACGATTCAGAGAGTATGTGGTGTATCAGAGGAATAGACCACATGAGCATTGATGTAGGCGATGAATTTCATGCTGAAAACGCTATTGATACTTGCATGACTTGCTAACAACGCTTCACGAAGGTGCCAGGAATGAAAACTATCCAATTGCAATTCACAAGTAATTAGGTAGGGAGTCAAGTGCCATTCCACAAGGGAGCACCCATATCTTTGCCAAAAATGAATGAACGGCTGGCTGTCCTTCATCTCACATGATTATTAGGTTGTCTGGGTAGTCTACCAGGCCAATTGTTCATCAGTTTCATACAGCAGCGCACCAGTTCAGGGAGTTGTTATCACAGCCTTAAAGTGGCTGCAGCATATTGGTGTTTCACGAGACCACAGAGATGCTCTTTATTTCTATCTTTCCTCATTCACAGTCATACAAAACCTTGTTCCCGTCTCCAAGACGCACTGAGCACTGAGCACCAAGCACCTCATCACAACCGGCAGCAAACAAGCGGGCCGAACCAAAACCCCTGGCGTCCCCATCTCGGCTACAGGCTACAAGGAACATTCAAATTTCTGAGGGTGGTTGATGGATCTGATTAGATAACACCAGAAGATGTGATCACAATCACAAACCAAATCCCTGTGTGTTCCAATGGTACCCTGGCCGTCCTCTGTCTGGCCTGTTTGGGCCTGTCTCTGTCGCTATAAGAGCATCTAGGAACCGTTCCTGACCTCTTGACGATCTAGATTAGTAGGTAGCTCAACAGCCTCCGAACCTTGTGTTACTGGACTTGTAGATCTGCCGTTGTTGGTTCGTAATCGAGCAATTATACTTCACCTAGGCTTCTGCCTCTTCGCGAAACGATATACCTAGACAGCGGACCCTTGAAGGCATTTTTCACGGCACGCCCTCATTTCAGACATCCCACGCGTTAACCACCCATGCTCAAACTTGTTCCTCGTCAGCAATGCCTGAGACATGGCTTTAGCTAGCGAGAATTGGGTTGTTCGTCCCAACTTCTGAGCAATAGAATGTCGCGTATTGCAAATGATGAGCCTTTTCTGGCCCATGGTGAACCATGAGACCCGGACGATTTTTAATGGTCCGTAGCGCCAGGCTCGAATTCCCTGTGCCGTTTGAGAATATCTGCCAATCCCAGACCTGAAAATTCAAACAATCTGATATCAATTGCATTTCCACTCATGTTCTGCAGCCTAGGTAATTACTTGCTACCTACCTAGGTACATACCTGGTGGGAATAATATCTCTTTCATTATACAGTGCTTACAGACAGCCATGCATGGTTGATGAGCGTTACGAAACCCCAGGTTGATACTGTCTTTATGAAAGTCGTTACGTACTAAGCCGTCTTTTCCTCATTCCCAAAGCCCAGTATCGATGATCAACAACGCTCCCAAATATTCCCATATACTTCGCGTGGGGGTCACCATCAGGTCCCTTAGACAGACTCCGCAACAGACAACAGCTGATGAGCAATCCGTAACCTCCAAGTATTCGCTTTATCGCCTTTTCATCAATATCCGCCGTTGTCGACTGAAATTCCAGATGTAAGGACTATTGAAGTGAAATTAGGCTTTCATTTTTATCTCCTCGGGCCTCACCGCCAATACCGCCTGTCATGTCTCAACGTTAGACGGCGTCGGCCTCCGTTCACATGATGGCGATGACGCCAGAGAGCGATTTGGGTTCGGCGAGTATCCGCTCTGTCGGTCCCAAGGGCGTGTCACACCAGAAGCTTTTCATTCTTAGCCTTAGCGCAGCATCCTTCCGTGGTGGGTTCTCCGGCACGTTATCCCAAAATACAGTTTTCCACCAACAACCAGGAACAATTGCCAATCCACCATCTTGGTTCATCTGTCTTGTCAGACTCGCCATGGCGTCATCCCTTCCCGCTGCTAAGCAGCAGCTGAGAAGTCTCATGAAGCAGAAGCTGTCCAAGATCACCCAGGACTCCATCACCACTCAGAGTATGACTACCAACCAATCACTCATTACCATGTCATGTGTCTATTCGTAGAACACTTCCCCTAACACCAGTCATGCAGGTCGCTGTATTTTTGAGACCTTGAAAGAGTTTCAGCCTTACAAGGATGCTCGGCGCGTCAGCATCTATCTGGCCATGCCGGCGGCTGAGGTCCAGACAGATGCTATTGTGCGCCATGCCTTATCTGTTGGCAAGCAAGTCTTTGTTCCCTACTTACATAAATCGCCCTTTCAAACACCGGATACTCCAGCTCGGGTAATGGACATGGTTCACCTAAAAGACGTCCAGGACTATGAGAGCCTCAAGTTGGATAAGTGGGGGATTCCCAGCGTGGACCCAACTACTGTCGATGCGAGAATACGTATACTGGGTGGTTCAGACTTTCAGAATTCCGAGCCTGCAATCCTAGACTTCATGGTTGTGCCCGGAGTCGCATTCGACTTTGATCAGTCAGGGTCGATTCGACGCCTTGGCCACGGCAAGGGCTTTTATGATTTCTTTATCAACAGGTACATGGCCAAACTCGAAACAAAGGGCATGGCGCATGAGAACCCGCTACATTTGTATGGCTTGGCTTTGACAGAACAGATGGTGCCTGCTACGTCAGAGCTTCAGATTCCCACAGACACTCACGACCGTAGACTCAATGGCCTTATTCTTGGAAATGGCGAGATCAAGGCCGGCGTACACGAAGCTTCTGTTTCGCGATATCCACGACAAGATCTATAACACTGGTATCGAAGGGCTTGGAATACGATTTCGGCCACGCGATATTCCTACGTGTAGGTACAATAGGTTCAGCTCTATTGTTCAGATAGTTGACAAACTATCTATTCTCAGCACAAACATGAAGCTTTGTTATCGAGTATCATGAACCACATGTTTGAGTCTCGTATTTTTCAACTGTTATTGATAATACCAGAGATGTAGATATCTTTCGTCCATGAGGTGTGCTATGTTAGGCAAGCTTGGAGATGTCGGTTAATATCCGGGCGGTTGCCCCGCCATAGCCATGACGAGCAACCTAAGAATCGTAAATACTTCTGGTAGCCACTTATCCTAACCTTGAACAAACTCTAGCCAGGTCATTAAATCACCTGCTCTCTTGAATTTCCGAACTTGTTTGCCTTCTGGGCTTCGTACTATATTTCCATTCTTCCTTTCCTTCTCAACCGGTTTTCTCGACTTACACTCTCGCCAAAGTTTCCCCTCGCGATCCATAGGAGCCTCGTCGATCCTAACTACTGCCCCCCTTTGCATGCGCCACTACTTACGAGAGTCGATCGTGCGCATCATAGCCATATACCCCGATACTCAACTTTGATATCCTCTGCTCACCCTTCAAGACGAAATGGCTTCCAACGGGGCCCAGGAGGCTTTTGCGCCGCCTGATGTGCTGGCTGCTGTTATGACTATGAGGAGCGGGGAGCAAGAGGCCAAGAAGCACGCCCACGAGTACTTGGAGAGGTTTCAGAAATCAGTGCGTCGCTGGAAGCTCTTTGTTACATGGCTAGGTCGCTAACGCTGGATATGTATAGAAGGATTCATGGGCAACTATAATGGGTATTCTGCAGTCCGATGCCGAGCCAGAGGCAACCCTCTTTGCGGCCATTACCCTGCGTGGAAAGGTTTGAAGCTTTTGATATACACCTCGGCCTCACTGCTAACTTCTCCCTTCTAGATCACATACGACCTCTCTACCCAAGTTCCTGCGAGCGAACTGCCTGCCCTTCGAAACCAAATCCTCTTACTTCTAAAGCACTTCGCCCCGGGCCCCAAGCCTATCCGTGTCCAGCTCTGTGTGTGTCTGGCCATTCTAGCGATCCAAATGAAGGACTGGAACGATGTTCTGCCTTCTGTCGTTCAGTCGCTTAGTGACAGCCCCGAGAGCCACGCCTGCATTCTGGATTTCCTGAGGGTTCTCCCTGAAGAAGTCACCGAGGGTCGAAAGATCACCTTGTCTGTACGTGGATCGCGCAACCATAGATCGGGAATTCGCTTCTTTCGAGATTGTCAAATCCGGTCGACCTCAACACCAGTTCAAGTCTAATTGTTTGGAATTAGGAAGAAGATCTTGCGATGCGAACGCAGGCTCTCTTGGCCGATAATGCGGACCAGGTCGTCCAACTCCTTATCAACTATTCTCAGTCCTCACGTAAGTTGCGCGACCTTCCACCACTGCCAAGATACTGACATCTATCGCAGCTGCAGCCGCCCAGAACCCTCAGTTGATGGAGTGTATTACTTCCTGGCTCCGAGAGGTCCCAGTAGGCAATGTTGTCAAGTCGCCTCTAATGGATATTGTTTTCAACGGCACAACCAGCGATGGTTGCAGCCAGGAGGCTTCCGAGTGTCTTTGCACCATGCTTCGAGAGACCAGCGACGTGGACGAGAGTCAGGAGATCATCGAGCTACTATTTCCACGAATCATCTCCTTGAAGCCCCAAGTGGCCAAGGCAGCCGAGGAGGATGACACAGAGACACTCAAATCTTTGACCAAGGTGTTTGCAACTGCTGCAGAAAGCTGGGTCGTTGGAATCGCCCGCCAACCCACACACTTCCGTCCACTGGTTGACGCTGTACTGGAATGTGCCTTGAGAGACAAGGAGCGCGATGTTATTGAGCATACCTTTAACTTTTGGTACGAGCTCAAGCTCTATCTTGTGCTGGAGATTTATATCCAAGGTCGGCTCGAGCTAGTTGATGTCTACTCCAAGTTGGTGGACATTCTCTTAAAGCACCTCGAATACCCTAAGCCGGACTCGGGTAACGAAAATGACCTATTCGACGGAGATCGCGAGCAAGAAGAGAAATTCAGAGAGTTTCGACACCAGATGGGCGACACACTGAAGGACTGCTGCGAGGTTATGGGCGTTACGGACTGTCTGACCAAGGTTCTCCAAGCAATTCAGCTCTGGATGTCAAAGTATGCCAACCAGGTGAACGATAACTCGGTACCTCACTGGCAGGAGCTGGAGGCGCCTTTATTTGCCATGCGCGCTCTCGGTCGCATGGTGGACAAGGATGAGAACATCGTGCTTCGCCAGCTCATGCCTCTCCTTGTACAGATGCCGAGCCACGAGAAGCTCCGCTTCGCAACCATCATGGTACTCGGCCGCTATACTGAATGGACGGCTTCCCATCCGGAATATCTCGAGCCCCAATTCAACTACATTGTCACATCGTTCCAGTCGGATTCCAGGGAGATCATCCGCGCCGCTGCCTTGGCTGTCAAGTTCTTCTGTACAGATTGCAAACACCTTTTGAGTGGCCAAGTGCTGCAGCTTCAGACCTTCTATGATGACGTGCTGGATAAGCTCCCTGACTTGAGCAAGGAAGAGATCACAGAAGGCGTTGCAAACGTTGTGGCCTGCCAGCCCACAGAAGAGATCTACCGATTGCTCAAGCTATACTGCGACCCATTGATCCAGCGTTTGATGGCCAAAGCCAATAATGCTACAGACGAGGAGGGCAAATTGGCGCTCGCTGGTAAGTAAGCCCGAACACATGTCAACAAGCAAAACTAACACCGTTTTAGATCATCTACAGCTCATCACCATCTTCGTTCAATACGTCGTGCCCCCTGTGAGCCCTGGTCAGGAGAATCCCGCTGTCAAATACTGGCAGGAGGTTTTCCCCATCCTTTCCACCGTACTGGACAACTTCTTGAATTTTACTCCCATCTGCGAGCGCGTCTGCAGGTGCTGGCGCAATATGGTCATTGCCCACCGCACGGCCATGACCCCTTTGCTCCCGGAAATGGCAAATAAGCTTGCTGGCGGCTTCAACAACTCAAGGGAAGGATGTTTCTTGTGGGTCACTTCAGCAATCCTGCGCGAGTTCTCTGAAGCACGAGAGCACGTTGACCAGGCCACCACCGAGAACATTTACACATTTTTCGAAGCCCAGACAACAACCTTCCTCCGAGTCATGACGGAACTACAACCTAAGGAACTCCCTGACGTTATTGATGACTTCTTCCGCCTTCTGATCGACGCCCTGCTCTACTATCCCCAGAAGCTCATTCCATCTCATCTTTTAAGGTCTGTCTTTGAGGCGTCCATCTACGCTCTAACTCTAGAGCAGCGCGACCCTCTGTCCTCAACGCTTCATTTCCTCCGTGATCTCTTGTCGTACGGTGGCGATAACCCTGCTAGCAGCGATAGGCTCCCGGAGGCAACGGCTTCTGAGGTCAAGGCCATTGTCAGGAATCTGCTACTTACTCTTGGCGAGGGTCTGGTCAAGCAGGTCATGGCGGGCATGATGATCACTTTCCCCCGCGACTGTTTCGCTGATGGCAGTGGTGTTCTGCTGGCTTTATTTGAGCTGGTTCCTCTCCAGACTCACCAGTGGGTCTCCCATACAATACAGCTACTACCAGAGGGCACTGTTTCCCCTGCCGAGGCCAACAGATTCCTGATCAAGATCAAGGAGAGGCTTGAGTCGGGAGATCCCAGCGCCATGAAGAATGTGCGTGCGATTCTGCAAGATTTCACCAATACTTACAGACGACGAAATGTGGCACCCCGCGACGGACTCGGCCAGCTCGAGGCCACGCGCTTCCAGTTCTCCGGTTAGGCGAGGTTGTGGACTTAATAATAAGATAGTGGAGGTTCCGTGTTAAGCGCAAATGGGCAGACGGGTTTAGTGCTCTGTTGCTTCTTGACACGGCATCTAGCCGGTATTAGAGGGACAGGATGGACTGGCGGGGAATTTGAAGTGAAAACCATTAGATATGTATGTATACTGGGGTTAATCGAGGATAATTGAGCGTTTCTTTGACGGGAAAACGGGATGGACTCTTTGGAAGGCATAGCGAAAAGCATTAACAATTAGAACGCCTGTGGACGGTTAATCGCCTAGAACACAGCGGTATGATGTGAAGAGTATGTGTAGATACAAAAGCAAGAATTTTGTATTATAATCTATCGGTGTAGTGGCGGTTTTTTTTTTTTTTT